>NC_134788.1:62263913-62283913 GCF_046742065.1 Oratosquilla oratoria
TCCCACCCCCTCTCCTCTCACTCCCAAGCCCTCTCTTCACTCTTCACTCTCTCCCCCTCTCTCACTCCCCCTCCCCCCTCTCGCACTCTCCCTTCCCCTCTCTCACTCCCCCTCCCCCCTCACCCCCTCTCACTCCCACCCCTCTCTCTCCCCCTCTTTCTCCCGCCCTCTCCCACCCCTATTTCTCTCCCCACCCCCTCTTTCTCCCCCCTCCCACTCCCACCCCCTCTTTCTTCCCCCTCTCCCACTCCCACCCCCTCTTTTCCCCCCCTGACTCCCAACCCCTCTCTCACTACCACCCCCTCTCTTTCTCTCCCCTGTCTGACTCCCACCCCCTCTCTCACTCCCACCCACTCTCTCACTCCTACCCCCTCTCTTTCTCTCCCACCCCCTCTTTCTCTCCCACCCCTTCTTTCTCTCCCACCCTCTCTTTCTCTCCCACCCCCTCTTCTCTCCCACCCCCTCTCCTCTCCCACCTCCCCCTCTCTCACCTCCCCTCCCGCTCTCTCCACTCCAGTCACTCCCTAACCTTCATCCCCCTCATAACTCCCACCACCTCTCCCTCCCACTGCCTATCTCTATCCCCTTGCTACCCATCTTTCTCCCTTCCCCGCTCTCTCCCTTCCACCCCCTCTTTCCCTATCCTGCTCTCTCCCTTCCACCCCCTCTTTCCCTACCCCGCTCTCTCCCTCCCACATCCACTATCTCATTCTCCCATTACCCCCTTCCCCTCTCTCCCCTTCCCCCCTCCCCCTCTCTCCCTCTTCCCTCTCCCTCCCCTTCTCTTTCTCTTCCCCTCCCCTCTCTCCCATTCCCCCCTGTCTCTCCCCCTCCGCCTCTCTCCCCTCTGTCTCCCCCTCCCCCTTCTCTCCCCTCTGTCTCCCCCTCCCCCCTCTCTCTCCTGTCCCCAGGTTAGGGGAGGGAGAGGATAGAGGAGAGGGGTGGGGGAGGAAGGATAAAGGGGAGGGGTGGGGGAGGAGAGGAAAGAGGGGATGTGAAGTGGAGGAGAGGATAGAGGGGAGGAGAGGATAGAGGGGAGGGGTAGGGGAGAAGAGGATGGAGGGGAAGGGTAGGAGAGGATAAAGGGGAGGGGGCGGGGAGGAGAAGAGAGAGGGAGGGGAGGGGCAGATGATACAGGGATAGGGGAGGAGAGGATAGAGGGGTAGGGGAGGAGAGGGGAGGGGTAGGGGGAGGAGAGGATAGAGGGGGGGTAGGGGAGGAGAGGAGAGGGGTAGGGGAGGAGAGGGTGGGGGTAGTGGAGGAGAGGGGGTGGGGAGGGGAGGAGAGGGGTGGGGAGGGGAGGAGAGGGGGTGGGGAGGGGTGGAGAGGGGTGGGGAGGGGAGGAGAGGGATGGGGTTGGGGAGGAGAGGAGAGGAGGGGTAGGGGAGGAGAGAGGGAGGGGTAGGGTAAGAGAGGAGGGGAGGGGAGGAGAGAGGGAAGGGGTTGGGAAGGAGAGGGGAGGCAAGGAGAGAGGGGTGGGTAGGGAAAGAGAGGATAGAGGGGTGGGGTAGGGGAAGAGAGGATAGATGGGTGGGGTAGGGGAAAGAGGATAGAGGGGAGGGGTAGAAAGGATAGAGGGGAGGCGTAGGATAGGGAAGGAAAGGGGAGGGTAAGGGAGGAGAGGATAGAGGGGGGGGTTGGGTAGAAGAGGATAGAGGGGAGGGTAGGGGGGAGAGGATAGAGGGGGGGTAGGGGACGAGAGGTGAGAGAGAAAGAGGGGTAGGGGAAGAGAGGAGAGAGGGAGGGGTAGGGTGGAGAGGAGAGAGGGGAAGGGAGGGGAGAGGGGAGGAGAAATGAGAGGGGAGGGGTAGGGGAGAAGAGAAGAGAGGGAGGAGAGTGATAGAGGGGAGGGGTTGGGGAAGGAGGAGAGAGGGGAGGGAAGAAAGGATAGAGGGGAGGCGTAGGATAGGAAAGGAAAGGGGAGGGGTAGGGGAGGAGTGGAGAGAGGGAAGGGGTAGAGGAGGAGAGAAGAGGGGTGGGGTAGGGGAGGAGAGGAGAGGGGTGTGGAAGGGGAGGAGAGGAGAGAGGGGAGGGATGGGGGAGGAGGGAGAGAGGGGTGGGGTAGGGGAGGGAGGAGAGGGGAGGATAGGGGAAGAGAGGAGAGAGGGGAGGAGAAGATAGAGGGGAGGGGTAAAGAAGGAGAGAGGGGAGGGGAGGGGTAGGGAGGAGAGGATAGAAGAGAGGGGTAGGGGGGAGAGAAGTAAGGGGAGAAGAGGATAGAGGGGGTAGGGGAGGGAGGTAAGAGGGGTAGGAGAGGAGAGAGGAGGGAGGGGGTAGGGGAGGAGAGGATAGAGGAGAGGGGGTGGGGGAGGAGGGAGAGAGGGGAGGTGTGGGGGAGGAGAGGAGAGAGAGGAGTGGGGGAGGAGAGGAGAGGGGGCAGGAGAGAGGGGAGGGGTGGGAGAGGGAGAGAGGGGAGGGGTGGGGGAGGAGAGAGGGGGGGGGAAGGAGGAGGGGAAGGGTGGGGGAGGAGAGAGGGGAGGAGTGGGGGAGGAGAGAGGGGAGGGGTGGGGGAGGGGTGGGGGAGGAGAGAGGGGAGGGGTGGGGGAGGAAGAGGAGGGGGTGGGGGGAGGAAAGAGGGGAGGGGTGGGGGAGGAGAGAAGGGGAGGGGTGGGGGAGGAGAGAGGGGAGGGTTGGGGGGGAGAGGAGGGAGGGGTGGGGGAGGAGAGGGGAGGGATAGGGGGAAGAGGATAGAGGGGAGGGGTAGGGTAGGGGAAGAGGATAGAGGGGAGGGGTAGGGGAGGAGAGGATAAAGGGGAGGGGTAGGGGAGGAGAGGGGGTGGGTTAGGGGAGGGGTGCGGGAGGAGAGATGAGGTGGGGGTAGGGGAGGAGAGGAGAGAGGGGAGGGGAGGAGAGGAGAGAGGGGAGGGGTAGGAGAGGAGAGGGGAGGGGGAGGAGAGGAGAGAGGGGAGGGAGAGGGGAGGGGGAGGAGAGGAGAGAGGGGAGGGGGAGGAGAGGAGAGAGGGGAGGGGGAGGAGAGGAGAGAGGGGAGGGGGAGGAGAGGAGAGAGGGGAGGGGGAGGAGAGGAGAGAGGGGAGGGGGAGGAGAGGAGAGTGGAGAGAGGGGAGGAGTGGAGAAGGGGAGGGGTTGGGGGAGGAGAGGAGGAGAGTGTAGGGGAAGAGAGGGGAGGGGGGTAGGGGAGGAGACGAGGGGAGGGGTAGGGGAGGAGAGGAGAGGATAAAGGGGAGGGGTAGGGGAGGAGAGGAGAGAGGGATGGGGGAGAAGAGGATAGAGGGGGTGGGGTAGGGGAGTGGAGGAGTTGGGGAGAAGAGGATAGAGGGGAGGGGTAGGAAAGAGAGGGGAGGAGTAGGGGTGGGGTAGGGGTGGAGAGGAGAGGGGTGGGGTAGGGGTGGAGAGGGGGAGAGGTAGGGGGAGAGGGAGAGGAGAGGGGGGAGGGGGGGGGTAGGAGCGAGGATAGAGGGGAGGGGTTGAGGAGGAGAGAGGGGAGGGGTAGGGGAGGAGAGGAGAGGATAGAAAGGGAGGGTTAGGGGAGGAGACGATAGAGGTTAAGGAGGGGAGGGGTAGGGGAGGAGAAGATAAAGGGGAGGGGTTGGGGAGGAGAGGGGAGGAGTAGGGGGAGAGAGAGGAGGAGAGAGGGGAGGGTAGGGAAGGAGAGGGGAGGGGTAGGGGAGGAGAGGAGAGAGGGGTGGGAAGGGGAGGAGAGGAGAGAGAGGAGGGGTAGGGGAGGAGAGGAGAGAGGGGAGGGGTAGGGGAGGGAGAGGAGAGGATAAAGGGGAGGGGTTAGGGGAGGAGAGGAGAGAGGAGAGGGATGGGGGAGGACGAGGATAGAGGGGGTGGGGGTAGGGGAGGGGAGGGGTAGGGGAAGAAGGGATAGAGGGGAGGGGGTAGGGGAGGAGGAGGATACAGGGGAGGGGTAGGGGAGGAGAGAAGAAAGGGGAGGGTAGGGGAGAGGAAAGGGGAGGGGTTTAGGGAGGAGAGGAGAGGGATAGAGGGGAGGGGTAGGGGAGGAGACGTTAGAGGTTAAGGGAGGGGAGGGGTAGGGGAGGAGAAGATAGATAAAGGGGAGGGGTTGGGGAGGAGTGGGGAGGGGTAGGGGAGAAGAGGGGGGGGGTAGGGGAGGAGAGGGGGAGGGGTAGGGGAGGAGAGGGGAGGGGTAGGGGGGAGAGGGGAGGGGTAGGGGAGGAGAGGTAAGAGGGGTAGGAGAGGAGAGGAGGGAGGGGTAGGGGAGGGAGGGGTGGGGGAGGAGTGGATAGAGGGGGGGGGTGGGGGAGGAGAGGATAGAGGGGAGGGGTGGGGGGAGGAGAGATAGAGGGGTGGGGTAGGGGAGGAGAGGATAGATGTGAGGGGTAGGGGAGAAGAGGATAGAGGGGAAGGGAAGGAGAGGATAGAGGGGAGGGGTAGGGGAGGAGAGGAGGGGTGGGGGAGAAGAGGAAAGGAGAGAGGGGGAGGGGTAGGGTAGGAGAGGAGAGAGGGGTAGGGGGAGGAGAGGTAAGAAGGGTAGGGGAGGGGAGGGGTAGGGGAGGAGAGGATTAGAGGAGAGGGGTGGGGGAGGAGAGGATAGAGGGGAGGGGGTGGGGGAGGAGAGGATAGAGGGGTGGGGTAGGGGAGGAGAGGATAGAGGTGAGGGTAGGGGAAGAAGAGGATAGAGGGGAAGGGTAGGAGAGGATAGAGGGGAGGGGTAGGGGGAGGAGAGGAGAGAGGGGTAGGGGAGGCGGAGAGAGGGGTAGGGGAGGAGAGGAGGGGTAGGGGAGGAGAGGAGGGGTAAGGGAGGAGAAGTGAGAGGGAGAGGGGAGGGGCAGATGAGGAAAGGAAAGAGGGGAGGGGTAGGGTAGGAGGGAGGAGGGATAGGGTAGGAGAGGAGAGAGGGGAAGGGAAGGAGAGGTAAGAGGGGTAGGGAGGAGAGGGAAGAGGTAGGGGAGGAGAGGGGAGGGGTAGGGGAGGAGAGGGGTAGGGAGGAGGGGAGGAGAGGGGGAGGGGTAGGGGAGGAGAGGAGAGAGGGGAGAGGTAGGAGAGGAGAGAGGGAGGGGTAGGGGAGGAGAGAGGGGAGGGGGTAGGGGAGGAGGAGAGGGGAGGGTGTAGGGGAGGGAGGGAGGAGAGGGGAGAGGGTAGGGGAGGAGAGGAGGAGAGGGGAGAGGAGGAGAGGAGAGGATAAAGGGGAGGGGTAGGGGAGGAGAGGGAGAGGGGAGGGGTAGGGGAGGAGAGGAGAGAGGAGAGGGATGGGGGAAGGAGAGGATAGAGGGGTGGGGGTAGGGGGAGGGGTAGGGGAGAAGAGGATAGAGGGGAGGGGTAGGGAAAGAGAGGGGAGGGGTAGGGAAAGAGAGGGGAGGGGTAGGGAAAGAGAGGGGAGGGGTGGGGGAGGAGAGGGGTGGGGGAGGAGAGGGGTGGGGTAGGGGTGTGGAGAGGGAGAGACGGGAGGGGTAGGGGAGGAGAGGGGTTAGGGTAGGGGAGGAGAGGGTAGGGGTAGGGGAGGAGAGGGAAGGGGTTAGGGGAGGAGGAGGGGAGGTGAGGGGTGGGGTAGGGAGGGAGAGGGGTGGGGTAGGGGAGGAGAGGGGAGGGGTAGGGGAGGACAGGGGGTGGGGTAGGGGAGGGGTAGGGGAGAAGAGAAGGGAGGAGAGGATAGAGGGGAGAAGAGAAGGGAGGAGAGGATAGAGGGGAGGGGTAGGGGAGGAGAGAAGAGAGGGGAGGGGAAAAGAGGAGAGAAGAGAGGGGAGGGGAAAAGAGGAGAGAATAGAGGGGAGGGGTAGGGGCGGGAGGTAGGGGAGGAGAGGATAGAGGGTAGGGGAAGGGAGGGGTAGGGGAGGATAGAGGGGAGGGGAGGGGTAGGGGAAGGAGAGGAGAGGCAGGAGGGGTAGGGGGAGGAGAGAGGGGAGGGGTAGGGTAGGAGGAGGGGAGGGGTAGGGGAGGAGAGAGGGAAGGGGTTGGATGGTGGAGGGGAGGAAAGGAAAGAGGGGTGGGGGTAGGGGAAGAGAGCATAGAGGGTAGGGGTAGGGGAGGAGAGGAGAGAGAGGAGGGGGGGAGGAGAGGAGAGAGGGGGAGGGGTAGGGGAAGAGAGAGAGAGAGAGGGGAGGGGGGGTAGGGGAGGAGAGGTAGTCAATAACATACTAATCTCATCATTTTCAGATTAGTTGGGGTTCGGGAAGATCTCTCTGAAGAACGTCATGGCTGGAACGGGGTTTTCCCACAAATCCTTTATAGAGTGTATACTGTGTTGTTGTCGTGCATGACTGTATACAGGCTTCTATAATGTGCTGTATAGTATGGGATAAATTGTTACATCCTGGGATAAATTGTTACATCCTGGATTTAATTGTGATGCGGTCATCCAGCCTCTTCTGGTAATTTAGAATGGCTGGATGATGGCCGCTGCGACCACAGCCTGGCCAGATGGACTCAGTCCTCTTGAGGGTGAGAAGATCCAGAAAGATGGATGTCAGGAGGTTTGGCATGTAACAAAGTGTTGTCTTTCAGTTTATTGGTGGAGCTGTGAGCGATATGTTTATGGATGTGCTTCTGGAGGTTGGTGTCTGGTGGTTGTAGGGGAAGGCAGGAGAGGAGGAGGAGTCTCTCTTCTTCTTCTTCTTCTTCTTCTTCTTCTTCTTCTTCTTCTTCTTCTTCTTCTTCTTCTTCTTCTTCTTCTTCTTCTTCTTCTTCTTCTTCTTCTTCTTCTTCTTCTTCTTCTTCTTCTTCTTCTTTCTTCTTCTTTTCTTCTTCTTTTCTTCTTCTTTTCTTCTTCTTCTTTCGTAGTTTTCTCGAGCTCTCGTCCTCCAACCTCGGTTTCAGTCTCCCCGTTTGTTCCGCCCTTTGCTCATTGGGTTCTCGTGCATCGTATGTTTGTCTTCATAGTCCATGATTATTATTATTCTTTCCACGTTCCCCCTGTATTCTATTCTCTCTCTGGCTTTTCCGCCTCACTTGATTCTATAGTTTCTCATCTTCTTTCCTATCCTTCTTCTCTTTTTAAACTTCTCTATATCTTTTTTAACTCTCTTTTTCTTCTCCTACCTCCACTTAATCTCTCCCCGTTTTTTTTTGTCTGCTCCTCCGCCCCCTTTTCTTCGTTTTCCTCGCTCCACTTCCTCCTTTCTCCGAAATTATGGTTTTTCTTTCCTCCTATAGTTCCCTCATAAAACTGAGTGACGTCATCTTCTCGTATTCTTTTCTCTCTTTCTACCTATTCATTTTTCTATACACACTTTCTCCTTCCCTGTCTTTTTTCACCATTTTTTGAGATCATATTGGTTTTACATCTCGCCTCCAAACAGCATACGGTATACGAGTATATGTTACCGAGTGCACAGCACTGGCAGCACGAAAATATGAACACAACATACTTGGGGTGGAGGAGCTTTGGAGAAAGCCAAACAACAACAGGAACAAAAAACAATAAATGCAAAGGTATAGGCTTGATCTTCCATGGCTGCCAGCGAATCATACTTTCTCAAACTACCTCAATGTTTTGTGGAAGTGAGATTCAGCCGCAGTTTAGCGACTCCTGGCGTATTTCCTCTTTAGGCTAACATATTTTCTCTTGACTGCAGTCCTTCCCCAGTCTTTTGACTTCATTTTCTTCCCTATTCCCTAGGACCCTAAAACAACTTAACTTCTCTTCTTCCTTTCCCCAATGTCCCACTTTCCCTCAAACCCCCCCCCCTCGCACTTCACCCGCCACTTCAACCTCCAGCATTTCTGTACATAATACATGTAATCCTTCTTGGTGCTCTCCCCCTTCCCGATTCTTTCTTTGTCAGAGTCTTTTCGAGAACGACCACGGGGGCTTCCCTCGGGCCTTCATCTTTCACCGACCCCGTTTTCTTCAGGTTTTCCTTTCCATGAAGAGGCTTAACCCGACCAGGTGAGCCAGGTTATCCCCTTTTGGAGGCTCGCTTTACAACTAAGCCCTCACAACCACCGCCTTTTCCCACTCCATCCTTTCCTTTTCCTCCCTCCCTCCCACCCTCCCACTCACCTTGGCAGTCTCGCAATAATATCCTTCCAACCCTTTTTTTAAAAGGCAACCCCAGCAAGTTCCCTTATGTCCTCCACACACCTCACCCCACTACTAACCCCAAACCCAACTTCAACACGATTCCCTCTCCACCGGAGCGAAGATTAACTTCCTCAGGTATTCTTTACCTGTCATGAATCTCATTTCGAGGTCCTTCACCTCATCTCTCTACTGAGAAGATAGCAACAGGATCTGGGACGAGGCTCGGGGATAGGACATTTGGAAGAGTAGGACTAGCTGCCGCCCCACTACCTTGGAAGATAAAACACCCAAGACACCAATACCTCAATCATTCATCCATAACTTCCAAACGAAACAAACATCCTTGATTAAGTAGACTAACACGTAAACTATAAGATAATGTACGACGGCAGCGTGAGATTGTCCAGAGAGATTGAGGCGTTGGTAAGCCAGGAACCATGAAAGCCATCCCAAACAACCATTCCCATATATATATATATATAATATATATACATATTATAATATATGTTATACATATATATATAATATAATATATTATATATATGATTATATATAATATATATATACATATATATATATAATATTTATATATACATATATATTTATATATATATATATATACGAGTATGTACTAGACTATAGACTATCCGCAAGAAGATAATCAAATTGAATCTTCAATAGCTTTTAACCTCGTCTGCCTGCAAGAAAATATCCTACCTGGCTACACAAAGATAAAACTTCACGACGAGGAAAGCCAGAAATGAAAAGTTCACTCACAAGTTCCGGAGAGAACTAGTTGAGCGTCAAATAGAAGAGAAAAGGGAGATGATTACACTCCCAGCTAGAGGAAGTGAGAAAATCTAGAGAAGAAATGGAACGAAACAAAAGCTCCAACTGACCTTTAAAAGAGAGATTAACATCAAACTACAAGCAATCTACGATCAAAACCGCAAAGGAGTGGAAAAGCGGTATGGTGAAAAAAACTAACCAAGCTATATGGGGGTAACATAAAACTTCCCCGGCCTCCAGCGGGCTATGTGAATCTCACCAACTACGTCCCCACAAAAGATCAAGAAGAACTGTTAAATATGGGACTCAACTGCCACTTCCTCTCGAAGCCACAACCACACCGAAAGCGACTTGAGATAGAAGTCCTCCTCGATGATATTCAACAACTTGAACAGACTGGACAAGTTAGCACTAACCCAGATCTTCAACCATCCCTTCTTGCTGAAGCTGGAAACAACCGAGGAACTTACCATAGTAAGCTGATAATAAATACCATCACATCGCCGCAAAGCAACTACGCGAGAACCCAGACATTACCATCAGACGGGCTGATAAGACCGCCGCCTATGTTATCATCAGCAAAGAAGAGTATATCCAAAAGATGAACACCATATTCTATGACACCACCAAATTCATGAAGATAACACGCAACCCAACCGAGGCCATTAAAAAGAAACTGAACAACCTCATCTCAAGTATCCACGCAAAAACCGGAAGCCAAAGATTTCCGAAGCTCACTGGCGAGTACACACCAGGATATGCCTTTGGCAACATCAAGACACACAAAGAAGGCAATCCCATAAGGCCCATCATTACACAAATACCTACCACCACATACCCCATAGCAAAGAAACTAAATGAGCTTCTCACTCCTTACGTCCCACTTACTTCAGCCTCTGATTTCCTGGAAATCTTAAGGGATGCTCCTCCAGTAGAAAATGCCTCCATCGCATCGCTGGATGTGGAAAGTCTCTTTACCCACGTCCCAATAAATAAGACCATCGATTTCATCTTAAAACGAGTGTACCACAGCAATGGCACAAAGCCTCTTGACATCCCAGAAAACACCTTGAAAAAACTACTCGAAATTTGTACAAAAGAGGCCCCCTTCACCTCTCCCAGTGGGCAGCTTTACAAGCAGATCGACGGTGTAGCAATGGGAAGCCCTCTCGGTGTCTTATTTGCCAACTTTTACATGGGTACCATTGAAACCGAGGTCATCGCAACAGCTCGACCCTCATTATACTGTAGATACGTGGATGATATCTTCGTACAATTAAAAGATATCGATGAACTACAAGACCTGAGGAATCGATTCATCGCAGCCTCAGACCTCAATTTTACTTACGAAGAAGAAAATAATGGATGCCTCCCCTTCCTTGATGTCCTCGTCACCGCTCGAAATACAGGCTTCGTAACTACAGTATACACCAAACCGACAAACACTGGACTGTGCTTAAACGGAAATAGCGAGTGCCCGAAGCGCTACCTACAATCCACCATCGGCGCTTACGTTAGAAGGGCCCTCTCACATTGCTCCACCTGGACACAAACCCACCAAGAACTGGAGAGAACCACACAAGTACTTATCAACAATGGATACGCAAATTCAGATGTATCACAAGCAATACAAACACATTTAAACAAATGGTACACCGACGATGACAGAAACACCACAAGCGAAAACAAACCTATAAAAATCTTCTACAAAAACCATATGTCCACAGAATACAAAGCAGACGAGAAGATCATAAAGGACATTATTCACAAAAATGTACTACCCACCGACCCAGCAAAACACATCCAGATCATCATATATTACAAGACAAAGAAGACATCCCAACTAATGATACGTAATCGCCCCAACACAACGAAAACAGAGTTACAAGAAGACCATGTTGTATACCAATACAGCTGCAATAGTGAGGAGTGTGGACCTCACTCTTACATTGGTATGACAACCACTAAGCTTACAAGAGGCCTGACATGCCATTTGAGTAACGGATCCATAAAGTCCCACCACAATACCAAACTCAACAGACCACTAACAAGAAAAGATCTGGATCACAACACAACAATCATTGACAGAGAAAGAGATCCACGAAGGTTGCTACTCCTTGAAGCACTCTACATTCAAGCAAAGCAGCCATCAATTAACATCCAGGTGGAAGACCTACGGGTCTTGCCATCTAGCAAAAGAATAAGTGCTAAGCGACCAACGAACCCCATCGCTTCGCCCACTGGGAGAGACCACCCCCCCGCGAGTGAAAACAACGCACGCTCATTGGCTACCATTCACCAATGAGCATCCAAATTTTCTCGACACAGTATCCATGATCCGTACATCACATATATAATCTACACAGAAAACTTGACACAGCAAATCGCACTGGAAAATGGAACAAGAGAGTTCCGAAACGTCGGCCAATATAAAAGATCTCCTAAACAGACTTACAGAAAATGATAAGTCAAATATTCGTCGTATAGAGACTATACGCAAGAAGATAATCAAAAATAAATCTCCAATAGCTTTTAACCTCGTCTGCCTGCAAGAATATATATATACATATATATATTTATATATATATATATATATATAAATATATATATACATACATTATGGATATATATATATAATGTATATATATATATTATACATTTTGCATATATATACTAATGTATATATATGTATATAATGTATATATATATATACATATATATATATATATATATATTATACATATATATATATATTATATATATTTATATATACATATATATATTTATTTATATATCTATATCTATATGTATATATATACATAATGTATATATATACATATATATTATATTATACATACATGTATATCTATATATTTATATACACATATATAATATATATATATTTATATATATATTTATTTATTTTATATATACATATATTTACATATATATAATACATATATATATATATATTTATAATTTATATATATATACATATATATTTATATATATATACAATACATATATATATTATATACATATATATTTATATTCATATATATACATATATATACATATATACATATATATTTATATATATATACATATATATTTATATACATATATATACATATTTATATATATATTTATATAAATATATTTACATATATTATATATATCTATATATATATTATGTACATATATATTTATATATATATATATATATATATATATATTTATACATACATATATATACATATATATATATATAATATACATGTATATATTATTATATATATATTATACATATATGTTATATATATATACATATATATATATATATAAAAATATATATTATATTATATATTTATATATATATTATATATAATTATAAATATATATATTATATATATACATATTTTATATATATTATATATATATATATATATATATATATATATATATATATATGTTTTTAGTTATATATATATATATTATATATATATATTATACATATATATATATATTATTATTACATATATATATTATATATACACATATATATACATATTATATAAATACATGCATATATATATACATATCTATATATATATATATATATATATATATATATATACATATACATTATACATATATATATATATATATATATATATATATATATATATATATATATATATATATGTATATAGTTATATATATATATTATATATATATATACTATATAAGACATATATAAATATTATTTATATACATATATATATATTATAATATACATATATATACATACTATATATATATATATATATATATATACATACATATATATATATAAAATATATATATATATACATACATACATATACCAAGGCTTTTTCCCCCTTCCAAGGGAGGTAGCCAAAAAGGGAAAGGCATAAAAACACTCCACCCATTTCATCCCCAAATACACTCCACACCCCTCCCACCCTTCCTCTCATCTGAGCACCTCCTGGATGACGGGTCATCCCTGCACCCCGCCCACCGCCCTGGGTCAGAAGCAGTGTTTCAAGACACAGTACATCCACAGCAAGGCCGCTTCATTTAATCGGCGACCCCCCCTCTCCGTCCCCCTTTGCATATAAGGAGAGGACGGGGAGAAATCCCTTCGGGCTGCGTCAAAATTTACTTACACATACTACCCCAGCCCCCACCCCCCCCGCTCATTCCTCCTCATGCAATCACAACATCGTCCATATACAACCATTCTCCACTCACCTCTGTCTTCCGTCCTCTCCCTTCCTTCCTCAACAGACATTCCCCTCTTCCCCAAAGCCCCCTTCACCCCATCCATCCACCTCATCCTAGGACGTCCCCTCATGTTCACTCCCTCCACATCTGCCTTCCATACCTCTTTTACTAGTCTTTCTTCACTCATTCTTTCCATGTGTCCAAACCATCCTAATATTCTTTCATCAACCCTCTCTCCCAAATCCTTTTTCACCCCTGCTCTCCTCCTCACCTCCTCATTTCTCACTCTATCTAGCCTAGTAACCCCCGCCATACTTCTCAGACACCTCATCTCAAACACATTCAAACTCCTTCTCTCTTCTTCTCTTATGTTCCACGTTTCTGCCCCATACAGTGCTGTTGGCACAATCACTCCTTCATACAGTCTCCTTCGCATCCATTCCCAAATGTCTATTTCTCATTACACTCTTTAAACCACCAAGGCATTTACTCGCTTCTCTCAATCTACATTCTACCTCCACCTTCACTCCACCTTTTCCTGCTACACTTGCACCCAAGTATCTAAAACTATCCACTTCCTCCAGTCGCTCTCCCTTAATGTTCACTTATATATATATATATATATACTATATATATATATATATATTTATATATATAGATATATATATATACATATATATAATATATGTATATATATATATATATTTATATATATATATATACAGTATATATATATGTACGACACTGAATGGGTCCCAGTGTTTAGAGATACGTTTTATCAACCACAATGCACTTTAATTCTAAGCCATGTATATATATATAATATATATATATATATATATATATATATATATATATATTACATATATATATTTTTTTTATATATTGTATATATATATATATATTATATACACATATATATATATATATATATATATATATATATATATATATATATATATGTACATATATTTATCATATATATACATATATATTATATATATATATTTATATATATATGTTATATTATAAATATATATATAATATATGTATGTATATATATATATATATATATATATATATATATATATATATATATTATATATATTATATATGTAACCCTTTTGAGTTGGGGGTTACATAAGGAGGACTTAGTGCGGGCTAGATAAACTTCCAAAACGTCACTTTTCTTCTTTTTATTACAAAATTGGAGTTTATCTAGTTTAATACACTATTATGATACAGTCTTATTCAAAAAAGAAAAGATCACTAACACACGTTGCACACCTTTCTTTCACAATTGTTTTCTATACAGTTTTGGGCACTAGGGCACCTCACACACCAACCTCTAGTCCTGAGGGCACGTCTCACACCAACTTCCTCCTGGTCGTGTGCACTCCGGTTTTCTTCCCGGAAATGCTGAGTGTGGTGAATTTTGAGGTGCTCTCAGTCACTTTGCTAACGTTTTTAATCGGATTGTTTCGCCCTATATAAATTTGTTCTTGGTTCATAATTGGTACAAACATGATATGTTGTATACATAATATATCCAGGGGGAAAGGGTTGAACAGTATTGTATTCCCTGGGTCTGGGTCTCGGTTCACGTTTCCTCTGTTGGGCCTGGGCCTCGGCTCGCCTCACTTGCCCTGGGCCAGGTCATGGGCCTCGGCTCGCCTCGCCTCGCCTGGGCCTGAACCTCGGCTCGCATCGCCTTATCCTGGACCTGGGCCTCGGCTCGCCTCACTTCGGTCTGGGTCTGGGCCTCGGCTCGCATCGCCTCGGACTGGGTTTGGACCTCTGTTCGCCTCGCCTAGACCTGGGCCTGTGCCTCACCTCGCCTCATCTGGGCCTGTGCCTGGGCCTCGACATCGGCTCGCCTCGCCTCGGGCTGGGTTTGGGCCTCGGCTCGCTTTGAAAGAAGAAAGATAAGAGAAGAAATCCCAATACTAATGCTGGAAGACTCTATTCTTCCATACGAGGATCAGATCAAGTACCAAGGACTAAGCCTTGACAAAAAACTAAACTTTAATACACACATTAATGAAATAATACACAACATGAAACAACGCTTCAACATCTTAAAAGTAGTTTCACGTTTCAACTGGGGAGCTGACAGAACAACTCTGTTACGAATATACCAAGCTTTGTGCCTAAGCAAAATAGATTATGGATGCCAAATCTATGGGGTCGCCTGTAAAACCACCTTAGAAAAAGTAGATATCATCCAAAACATGACTATACGCATCTGTACAGGTGCGTATAAAACGTCACCCATAGACAGCCTAAATGCTGAAGCCGGCATTCCTCCTCTCCCTATTAGAACGCAGGAACTAGGATTGAGATACCTAACAAGAGTAATGTCATCCAAAAACAACCCCAACTACTAGTTTGTTAGAACACCCAAAGACAGAGCTCCAACTCGACCTAAGCTCTCCAAACCGCTGGAAGTTAGACTGGAAAATAGTGCCAAGAACATAGACCTGACCCCTCTACACGTCGAAGAAAGTTTAGCAGCTGAATACCCTCCCTGGTGTAGACCCGAAATCAACATTTGCACTTTCTGGTGTAAGAAAAATAGCTGCCCCCCCGAGTCCGAACTTAGAAGTAAATTCCTTGAACACAGCAGGACCCTCACAGATGCAACTAATCTATACACTGATGGATCAAAAACTGTAGACAGTGGGTTTCTCAGTGATTACCCCTCCATCTATCATAAAAAAGAGAGCTCATTTTAACATTTCTATTTTTACCACAGAACTGCTGGCAGTTCTTAATGCATTAATTTATACTTTTAACAATGCATCTGACAAAAAAATTGTCATATACAGACTGTAAGAGCATTTTAACATCAATAAAATCAATATTTCCAGTCAACCCCATTATCAAACATATCAAACATATACAAGATTGGCTGGTCCTCCTCAGTAACAGAAAGAAAATAACTCTGAACTTCTGCTGGGTTCCTTCCCATGTGGGAATAAAAGGAAACGAGTTAGCCGATACTGCAGCTAAAGAAGCAGCTGGGCTGGCACATATCTCCCAACTCAAAATCCCCAAAATGGATTTTAAAATTCGCATTAGAAGTTATACCAGAGAACAGTGGCAACCTCAATGGAATTATATATATACATATACACATATATGTTAGCGCCTGTTGCACTAATCTCTAAATAAGTTCTTATTCTTCTGTCATAGTAAAATTCTTCATTCACAACTTTCTTTTATCTTAAGTCAATTATCTGAAGGCCCCATGCCTTGTCCTTCACTCAAAGCTTGAGGGGGTGAATTAAATGAGGTTGATTTTTCGTATCTTCTTTCTTCTAAAAGTTACACTTGGTTTTGTGATCTACACCAAGGGACTCCCGCTCCCATGCCCCAAATATGATGTATTGGCTGCATGTTTATGCAGCGTTCTTTTATGGTTGGAGTCTAATCTTCACTCAGATGAATGAATGAATGAATTAATAAAAGAATGCTTAAATGAGTTGATATTAACTAAACAGATAAAGTAATGTGGATAGGAGGTAAAGGGAACACGGGCTGGGGGAAATAATTTTATTCCTGACTAGTTTCGCCTGAGTGGCTTCTTCAGAGGAATAGAGTTTGAAGTCAAGTTGGTCAATATATATATGGCATAAAAAGGGAACGTGGCAATGTGTCAGGTTGGTCCCCCACTCGACGTCATCTGTCGGTGTGACGAGTTATCGAAGCGGGTGGACCAATTATCCGCCTGCTGGTCGTTGCGTGGCTGAGCTGTCCGACTGGATCAGGGGCTCTGAGCATTTTCTTCAAGATGACGAAGTGTGCTGCTGCTTTAGCCCATATCAAATCCCCAGTCCTCTTATTGATGTTATCCTGTATGTTGATGAAAACGGACTCCATCGGCTTTCTTTCTTGTCGTGTGATGTTATCCATAAGAGTTTTTGCCTTATCCCATTTCGGTAGATGGCCTCGTTCGTCGACACGGTTTACTATCGCACTGCTAGCCCTGTGGTGTCTAACATCTGCTTGGTGTTCTTTTATTCTAGTGTCTAGGCCCCTGCTAGTTTCACAGATTCATTTCTTATCACGTCCACCACATGGGATTTCATATACTACGCTGATCTTATTTAAGGTTGGGTCTTGTTTCTTTGTTATAAGGTCCTTCACTTTCGTACCTGTAGAAGTCGCAAGAAGAATGTTGGAGGACGATAAGATTTTGTCTGGGTCTCTGACGTTAGAATGGAATTTGGGACCACCCAATACATAGTGTTGGATTTTTCTCTTTTGATGTGTAGTATATTACGGGCCTTCTCCTCCAGAGTGCAAAGTAATCCTTTGGGGTATTTGAGTCCTTCAAAAGTAGTTTTAATCATTTTTATTTCTTCCGCTAAAAATTCGTCACTGCAAATACGAAACGCTCTCAAGGAATGGCCTATCACCACACCAGTCTTTGTCCTCTTATCATCTGCACTGTGGTAATGAATCCTATCCACATTCGTCACAATGTTTACACAAATAAAGTAATGAATGAATTAATAATCTACGTAATTAATTAACACACACACACACACACACACACACACACACACTAATAAATTAATGAATGAATAAAACATTAATATATACATAAATTATGATAGCATGGTGCTCAATACTATCTCTCTGGTCCGCTATGGTCCTATCTCTCCTGTACAACATCCACAAATACACCGCTTCGGTGCAATATCTCCCACAAAGGATAGAAACACGAGTTACTACCGACAGCACTAACCTTGCATGAAATTGGCAGTTACCGACAAAATACTTGATAAAATTGTAGCAAACGAAACATCGTACCAATAAAGGTTCCCTCCCTTACACGATGTTCAATCTGAGACGCTAATCTACCTCTGAGCTCTGAGTATCCCAATCCAAGTTAAAGGATCACGCCAATACGAGCACTGTATTGTCAATTCTTTTGTGACACTTGGTCCTAAATCCTGTGTGGTTGTTGGTGTGTGGTTACATTGTCCCGGGGATTTCCAGTCCGCTTCACGCTGGGCCGATTCTTGTCAACTGTTGTGAATTTCAATAGCTGCAAGAAGAATTCGCTTACATTGTCCTTGACACCCCCCAAGAACATGTCAATAATGTGTCCAAAATTCGTATTGTCTTAGCTTCTCTTAATTTGTTGTTCACTTCCTCAATACATGACGCAAAGATATTTTGACATTTGGAGATTCGGAAAACAAACAAGCTGTAACCGAAGTCGTTTCTACTCAAAGTCACAATAGTAGACGAAAACGGACAGAGTGTGAAGCGGGTTATACTTGATAACTTCTCCTTTGTTTTCTGACAGTCTTAGAGAGCCCATCTCGTTCCATTTGATGAAGAATAGAACGCGAACCAAATACTGATCCCTGTGACACACCACACGTGTCAGGACTAATTAATTATTTTTCCGTGTATTATCATTCCACTTCCACCTCTCATGTCTTGTTTAAGTGTAGCTGTATGTATTGCCTTACTAACCTGGCGATTTCAATTTGTTTGTGGCTTTCGGTATGTCGTTAAAGATCTTTCATGAGACCAGGATAGATGAACGCAGCAGCTCTGCGAATACAAAATAATATAAAATAGAAATTAAAATAAAATATGGGAAAGAAACCATCACATGCCGACCGACCTATACTGAAAGTGCCCCCCCCCCACCTCAAAAAAGAAGAAAAAAAAAATTAGGTTTTAGTCTCGTCCCCCATCAAAAAAGAAAAGAAAAAATTAATTTCGGGTTTCAGCGTCTCCCCCCTCAAAAAAAAAAGAAATAAAAAAGAAAAAAAAGAATTTCGGGTTTTAGCCTCTGCGCCCCCCCCCCAAATATCAGATTTTAGCCTCAGTTACCGTCACGTTATTAACTGTTCAATTACCACTCGATAATTTTTTTCTACCCAACACAGCTGTATACCAGAAACTGCTGCCCGCTAATTCCTATCCAGCGTTTCCCATCATATTCGGCCAAAATGCTTTCAGACTTTATGAGCGCAAATGTTCCTGCAAACACTGTCAAAAATAACCATAATACATTCAAAAACTGGTTCTGCTCAGACTCTTCAAAAACATTTCCCTTTCATGCCTCGTCTGACACAGAAATTGAAATATTGTATTCCTGAACATGACATGCAACAAAAGACCCAGATCTATACACCGCTATTAACAAGTACAAAGATATAGACAAAATACCAGACAAAGAATTTACGATATTTAATCACAGTAACACCCCAATTGATCCTGAATTAAACATTTTACTCGAAGCTAACAAAAGACTGCAATTACTACTGTGATACACAATTTAACACACAGTTCCATGAGAGTAACGGTTTCGCTTTGATTCACTTTAATGCCAGGAGCTGAAATGCCAATTGCCAGAAATGTTATTGTTATCTCAAGTTGCTCAATAAAAGTTTTGACGTCATAGTGATAAGTAAGACATGGACTGACCCCAGGTGCCTAGTTAATTTCTTACTGGATAAAGGATTACAAAGGCGGAGCATGCCGACAGGAGACCTTTTGGTCCATATCTAGGTCGGATGCGAAATAAAAAGAATTATAATAATAATAAAATAATAAATAAAAACTATAATAATGTAAATAACTAATAGAATACATAAATAAATGCATAGGTATAGTTAGATAATAATAATAATACTCCATACAGCGTTAATCGTCAGCTCCACAAGGGCGCTGGAGTTTCTAAATACGTCAAAAACACGAATTTGTAAGCATTGTTATGAGTAATTTTATCAAATGTTGCCCAGGGAGAGAAGTGGAAATAAAATCAAACAATAAAAATTCAAAACCTTTTGTATACTAACAGCCAGAACACGTGTCTAAAGAAAAATCAACTCTACAAGAAATTCATTTAAAGTAAGTCCACGACTGACGAAATCAAATACAAAATGTACACAAACAAACTGACAACAATCCTACACTATGACACACTGTTTGAAAATAATAAAGGTAATATAATAATAATAAAAAAATGGGAATCGATAAACAACTT
>NC_134788.1:62288913-62313913 GCF_046742065.1 Oratosquilla oratoria
TTGGTCCAGGCACTGGCGAGGCGAGCCGAGGACCAGGCCCAGGCTCAGGCCCAGGAGTGGCCGAGGCGAGGCGAGCCGAGGCCCAGTCCGAGTCCGAGGCGAGGCGAACCGAGGCCCAGTTCGAGTCCGAGGTCAGGCGAGCCGAGGATCAGGCCCAGACCCAGGCGAGGCGAGACGAGGCCCAGGTCCAGGCACAGGGGAGGCGAGCTGAGGCCCAAGCCCAGGGTGAGGCGAGGTCCAAGCCCAGGCCCAGGCCCAAGCCCAGGCGAGGCAAACCGTTGCCCAAGCCCTCAATCAGGCCAAGGACCAGGCGAGGCCAGACGAGTCGAGGTTCAGGGCCAGGACAAGGCGAGGCGAGCCCAGGCCCGGGCGAATCCAGGCGAGCCAAGGCCCAGGTGCAGACTCGGGCCCAGGAGAAGTCAGGCGAGGCCTCAGCTCGCCTCTCCTCACCTGGGCTTGGGCCTTGGCCTCGGCCTCGTCTCGCCTCCCCTCGGTCTGGGCCTGGGCCTCGCCTCAATTCGCCTTGCCCCGCCTGGCCTTGATTTTTGGTTCGGCTCGCCTCACCTCGCCTGTGCCTGGGATTCGGCTTGTCTCGTATCGGCCTGGGCCTGCACCTCAGCTCACTGCTCCTCGCCTAGGTCTGGACCCGGGCCTGAGCCTAGGCCGCGGCCCGCCTCGCTTTGTCCTGTGCCTGGACCTCGGCTCCCCTCGCCGTTGGCCTAGGCCTCGGATTCGGCTCACCTCGCCTCAGACTGGGTTTGGTCATCGGCTCGCCTCGTCTAAGCATGGGCCTGGGCTTGGATCGCCTCGCCTGAGCATGGACCTGAGCCTTCGCTCACCTCGACTCGGCCTGGGCTTGGGCCTCGGCTCGCCTCGCCTCGGCATGAGACTGGGTCTCCGCTCGCCTCGCCTCAGCATGGGCCTGGGTCAGGGCCTCGGCCTGTGCTTGGGCCTGGGTCTCGGCTCGCCTCGCCTCGGCATGGCCCTGGGATCGCTTCACCTTGGCCTGGGCCTTAGCCTGGGCCTCGGCCTGTATTTGGGCCTGGGCCTCGGACCGCCTCAAATCTCCCTGGGCCTCGGCTTGACTCGCCTCGCCTCGGCCTGGGCTACGGCCTGTGCCTCGCCTCGCCTCACTTAGGCCTGGGCCTCGGGTTTGGCTCGCCTCGCATCGGCCTGGGCGCCTGGGCCTCGCCTGGGCCTGGGCCTCGGCATCTGTTCGCCTCGCCTCGGCTTGTGTTTGGGCTTGGGCCTCGGCCTGGGCCTCAACCACGGCTCGCATCGCCTTTTCCTGGAGCTGGGCCTCGGTTCGCCTCGCCTCGGCCTGGGTCTGGGCCTCGGCTCGCATCGCCTCAGACTGGGTTTGGACCTCTGCTCGCCTCGCCTATGCATGAGACTGGCCCTCGGCTCGCCTCGCTTTGGCCTGTGCTTGGGCCTGGGCCTCGGCTCGCCTCGTCTAGGCCTGGATCTGGGCCTCGGCTCGCCTCGCCTGGGCATGGGCTTTGGCTCGCCTCGCCTGGCCATGGGCCAGGACCTCGGTTCCTTTTGCCTTGGCATGGGCCTCAGCTCGCCTCGCCATGGAACTGGGACTGGGCCTCGGCTCGCCTCGCCTCGCTTCCCCTGGATCTGGGCCTGGGCCTTGGCCTCGACTCGCCTCGCCTCGCCTGGGCCTGTGCCTAAGCTTGGGTATAGACCTGGGCCTGGTCCTCGGTTTCGCCAAGCCTCACCTTGCCTCGCCTGGGCCTGGGCATGGGCCTCAACCTGGGGCTGGGGCTGGGCCTTGCCCTGGGCTTTTCCTTCGGATCGCCTCGTCTCACCTGGGAATGAGCCTGGGATTCGGTTCGTCTCGTCTCGGCCTGGGCCTCGGCTCGCCTCACTTGCCCTGGGCCTGGTTCTGGGCCTCTGCTCAGCTCGCCTCGCCTTGCCTGGGCCTGAACTTCGGCTCGCATCGCCTAGTCCTGGGTCTGGGCCTCGGCTAACATCGCCTCGGACTGGGTTTGGACCTCTTGCTCGCCTCGCCTAAACCAGGGCCTGTGCCTCACCTGGGCCCGGGCCTCGACTTCGGCTCGCCTCACCTCGGCTCGCCTCGCCTCGGCTTGTGTTTGGGCCTGGGCCTCGGCTCGCCTCTCCTCGGCCTGGGCCTGGGCTCGCCTCTCCTCGGTCTGGGCCGCGGCTCGCCTCTCTTCGGCCTGGGCCTGGGCCTGCCTCGCATCGGTCTGGGCCTCGGCTCGTCTCTCCTTGCCTGGGTCTGGGTCTCGGTTCGCGTTTCCTCTCCTGGGCCTGGACCTCCGCTCGCCTCACTTGCCATGGGCCTGGTCCTGGGCCTCCGCTCGCATCGCCTCGCCTGGGCCTGAACCTCGGCTCGCATCGCCTTATCCTGGACCTGGGCCTCGGCTCGCCTCACTTCGGTCTGGGTCTGGGCCTCGGTTCGCCTCGCCTAGACCTGGGTCTGTGCCTCACCTCACCTCATCTGGGCCTGTGCCTGGGCCTCGACACCGGCTCGCCTCGCCTTGGACTGGGTTTGGGCCTCGGCTCGCTTTGTCTAGACTTGGACCTGGACCTGGACCTGGGCCTCTGCTCATCTCGCCTGGGCATGACCCTGGGCCTCGGCTCGCCTTGCCTCGCCTAGCCTCGTCTCGCCTCGGCATGTGCCTGGGCTTGGTTCGCCTCCCGTGGGCCTTTGCCGGGGCTATGGCTTACCTTGCTTCGGCCTGGGTCTGGGCCCTGACTCGCATATCCTCAGTCTGGTCCTGGGCCTCGCCTCAGCTCGCTCTTCGCCTCGGCATGGCTCGCTTCCCCTGGGACTGGGTAGGGCCTATGGCTCACTTTGCTTCGTCCTGGGCCTGGGTCTCGCCTCGCATCTCCTCGGCCTGGGTCTGGGTCTCGCCTCGCCTCGCTTTGACAGAGCCTAGCCGTGAGCAAGGGCCTCGACTCTCATCGCCTCAGCCTGGGTCTGGGTCTCGGATCTCCTCCCGCACTTTGCCTGGGCCTGGTGCTAAGTTCGCATCGCATCGTACTGGGCCTGGGCCTCGGTTCGCTTCGCCTTGATCTGGTACTGGGCTTCGCCTCGTCTCGCCTGGGCCTCGGCTCGCCTGGGCCTCGGCTCGCCTCACTTCGGCCTCCGTTGGGTCTCGCCTCACCCCAACTCGGCATGGGCCTAGGCCTCAGCTCGCCTCCCCTCGCCTGGGCCTGGGCATGGGGCTCGGCTCGCCTCGCCTCGCCTCACCAGGGCCTGGGCCTATGCCTGGTCTTCGGCTCGCCTCCTCTCGGGTGGGCATGGGCATGGGCATGGGCATGGGCATGGGCATGGGCATGGGCCTCAGCTCGCCTCGCCTAACCAGGGCCTAGGCCTGGGCCTATGCCTGGGCTTCGGCTCACCTCTCAGCCTGAGCCTAAGCCTGAGACTGGGCTTCAGCCTGGGTATCGGCCTGGGGCTGGGCTTGCGCCTGGGCCTCGAACTGGGCCTGGACCTGTGCCTCGGCCTCTGCTCGCCTTTGCCTCTTCTTCTAACTGAGTCTGTGTCTGGGCCAGGGTCATGGAATACCCTTGCTTTGGCGTCTTCCTCGGCTTCGGCCTGGGCCTTGGCCTAGGAATTGGCTCGTCTCGTCTCGCCTCGCCTCAGCCTGGGTCTCCCCTCAGCCGAGGCCGAGGCGATGCTAGCCAAGGCCAAGGCCCAGGCCCAGGCCCAAGCCCAGGCCGAGGCAAGGTCAGCTGAGGCCCAGGCCCAAGCCCATATCCAAGCCCAGACGAGTCTAGGTGAGCTCAGGCCCAGGCTCTGGACGAAACGAGGCAAGCCGAGGACCAGGTGAGGCACACGCCTAGGCTCAGACGAGTCGAGCCGAGGCCCAGGCCCAGGCCGAGGCGAGGCAAGCAGAAACCCAGGCCTATCCCAAAGTCGAGGCCGAGGCGAGGGAGCAGAGGCCAAGACCCATCACCAAGCCTAGGCCCCAGCGAGGCGAGGCGAGGCGAGCCGAGGCCCAGGCCCAACACCATTTTCAAGAGAGGCGAGTCGAGGCCCAGCTCCAGGTTCAGGCGAGTCGAGCCGAGGCCCAGGTCTATACCCAGACCCAAGGACCAAGCCCAAGCCGAGGCCCAGGCCAAGACCCAGGCGAGACAAGGCGAGCCCAGGAACAGGAACAGGCCGAGGTGAGGTCAGCCGAGGACCAATCCCAGGCACAGGCGCAAGCCCAGGCGACTCGAGGCCCAGTCCCTAACGCAGGCCATGGCCCATGCCCAGGGCCAGGCGAGACGAGGCGAGCCGAGGCCCAGGCAGAAGCTAAGGCGAGGCGGGTCGATGTCCAGGTCAAGGCCCAGAGCCAGGCCCAGGCGTGTCTAGGCGAGCCGAGGCCCAGGCCCATGCTTAGACCCAGGCACAGTAGAGGCGAGGCGAGCCGAGACCCAGACCAAGTCCGAGGCGAGGGGAAGGCCCGGGTCCAGGTCCAGGTCCAGGCCCAGGCGAGGCGAGCCAAGGCCTAGGCCCAGTCCGAGGCGAGACGAGCTGAGGACAAGGCCCAGACCAGGACAATGCAAGGCGAGGCGACCAGAGATCTAGGCCCATACACAGGCCTAGGCCAAGGCCGAGGCAATCCGAGGCCCAAGCCCAGGCCTAGGCCCCGGCGAGGCGAGGCCCAATCCCAGGCCCAGGCCTAGTCCCATGCCTAGGTCCATGTCGAGACGTGCCGAAACACAGGCTCACAACGAGTTCCAGGAGAGCCCAGGCCCAGGCCCAGTGCGAGGCCAATGCCCAGGCCCAAGCCCAGTCTCAGGCGAAGCGAGGCGAGGCGAGGCGAGCCGCCGCCCTGGCCCAGCCGAGGCGCGGCGAGGCGAGCCGAAGCCCAGGCCCAGTCGAGGCGAGGAGAGCCAATTCCTAGGCCCAGTCCGAGGCGAGGCGACCTGAGGCCCAGGCCCAGGAGGGGCGAGATGAGCCGAGGTTCAGGCCCAGGTCGAGGCGAGGCAAGCCGAGAACCAAGCCCAGGCCTAGGCCCAGCCCTATCATGAGGCGATGCGACCCGATGCCCAGGGTTGTGCCCAGGCCTATGCCGAGGCGAGGGGAGAGCGAGGCGAGTCGAAAACCAGGCCTAGCCCGAGATCAGAAGAGCTGAGGCCCAAGCCAGTCCGAGGCCCAGGCTCAGGTCAGGTGAACCGAGGCCAGGCCAACAATTAGTTCCAGGTCCTGGCGAGGCGAGGCGAGACGAGCCGAGAACCAGGATGTTTTCGGATGTGTACAAAACCCATTAAGATTTTAAATAAGAGTAGTGAGGAGTTACAATTACCAATTTCATCAATCTCTTCACTTCAAGAAGGAATAGATTTAAGAAATAAATACAAAGATCTATTAGAATCAACTAATTGCCCTGAGTTGGATGAAAGTTTACTTCTTTTGCTTGTGAAGCACAATAAAGCAATTGCTTTGTCGGGGGACGCCTTAGGCTAAACAACTGTTTTAAAAAATCATATTAAATTAAAACCAGGAACACAGCCTATCTACATACCCGCCTACAGAGTTCCTCTAAATTAGCAATAGTAGATAAACTGAGCACTGAAATGTTATCACAGGATATTATTGAACATAATAAAAGTGAATGGAACTTTCCTTTGATATTGGTGCCAAAGTCAGATGGTACTATGCGCCCAGTTATTGATTATAGGGAATCGAATAAGCACACCATCCGTGACAGGTTACCATTACCAATTATAGGTGAGATGTTTGGGAACTGAGAATATATATTTTAGCACAACAGTGGGGTGATACCAGGCCCAGGCCTAGGGCGAGGCGAGGCCGAGACGAGCTCAAGTCCGGCCCCTGGCCCAGGACGAGGCCGAGACCGAGGCAAGCCCAAGTCCAGGCACAGGCCTAGGTCCAGGCCCAAGCCAATGGCCCAAGCCCTGTCTGAGGCGAGGCGAGCAGAGTCCGAGGCAAATCAAGGCGAGGCGAGCCGAGGCCCAGGGCGAGTCCAGGGGAGCCGGCTCCCAGGCCCAGGTCAGGCGAGCCAAGCTCATGGCCAGGCCTAAGTGAGGCGAGACGAGTTTCAGGCCTATACTGAGACGAGGCCCAGGCCCAGACCCAAGCCAAGTCGAGGCGAGTCGAGGCGAGTCGAGGCGAGTCGAGGCCGAGGCTCACACCCAGGCCCAGGCCGAGGCTAGTCCAGCCTCGTGCTGTCCCAGGTTATGCTTAGTCGCAGGTCCTGGCTCAGGCCCAGGCTGAGTTGCAGTGGAGGCGAGGCTCAGGTCCAGGCCGAGGCGAGGCGAAGCGAGCCGATTCTTAGGCTCAGGCCGAAGCGAGGCAAGCCGAGACCCAGGCCCAGGATGAAAAATGGAAAAATATAGAAATAGATACAACCTTAAAAGATAATATTGACACCCTATTCTCAGGTATTATCAATCAACACAAAAAATTCAATCACTAGAGCCAATCAAAAGAAATAAATAAATCTGAACGGCGGCTATATTAAACACTTACGCCCACCTAAGGGTTACATAAATTAAACCAACCAGATTATCACTTTCAGACCAAGAGGAAGTTTCCAATTTAGGGCTTAACTGCCATATTCTGTCGAAACTTAAAAAGTTTCAAAAAAGAACAGAATGCGAAATACTTATAGGCGATGTAGAGAAATTATGTAAAAAAGGTGAAGTAACTGTTGAGCCTACTTTCAAAAAAGTAGTTATTGCCGAAGCTAATCAATTTTAGAGGAAATTATAACAGCAATTTAATTGACAAGAGACATATCGAAGCTGCAAAAGAGTTAAAATCAGACCATAGTATCACCATCAGGAAAGCAGACAAAGCAGCAACTTATGTACTCATGGACACCTCTGAGTATTTAGAAAAGATAGACACTATTCTTAATGACACAACAAAGTTTAAAAGGATCAACAAAGACCCTACAGTATCACTAAAGAAAAAGGTTAATCGACTAATAGAAGGGGATAATGCTGCCAGTAAAATAAAAATTGACAAACTTTCAGGCGAGTATGGTATGGGTTACTGCTATGGGACAGTAAAAACACACAAACCTGGCAATAAACTCCGTCCCATAATTTCTCAAATCCCTGCTCCTACGTACAAACTCGCTAAGAAACTGTTCTCCATCCTAACTCCCTACACTCCCGCCACCTACAGTCTACAATCCACATATGATTTCCTAGATATCATCAAGGTGAACTCCGCTAAAGGCAGAATCGCCTCTCTTGATGTGGAAGGGTTATACACTAATATTTCCGTAGATTGCACAATTAATTACATAATCAACAAAGTGTACCACGATGACACCACACCTACATTAGATATCCCAAAACTTATACTACGGGAACTGCTTGAATGCTGTACTAAACAGGTCCCGTTCACTTGGCCCCGCGGGAACAAATATTGTCAAATTGATGGTGTTGCAATGGGATCCCCCCTCAGAGTATTGATGGCAAACTTTTTCATGGGCTGCGTAGAAGAAGTATTCACAAAAACAGAAAAGTCAGATATTGTAGATATATTGACGATATCTTCATTAAGACCAAGAATAGCAACGAAGCTGAAAAACTCCGCTATCTACTCCAAGAGATATCTCAACTCACTTTCACTATGGAAGATCGCATTGACAGAGCTTTACCCTTCCTCGACCTCCTAGTGAAACAAAATGAACATGCTTTTAATACTACGGTGTACACAAAACCCACAAACCCTGGACACTGCCTTAATGGTTCTAGTGAATACCCCCAAAGATATAAGGACTCCACCATCAGTGCCTATATCCGAAGAGCACTAACTCACTGTAGCACATGGAAACAAGTGCATAATGAAATAGAACGTTCTACCCAAGTACTGCTCAATAACGGGTTTAGTGAAAAAGAGATAAGCCACCAAATAAAGAGAATAATGGACGGCTGGCATAAAAACAACAACAATAACCAGAACATAGAGAAAATTAACATCTATTATAAATCTATTTTTTCGTCAGCATATAAAGAAGATGAACGCATAATAAAACAAATTATAAAAAGAAACATCAAACCAGTCAATCCAGAGAAAATACTCAACCTGGTAATTTCTTATAAAACCAAGAAAACTAGCCACCTCCTTATTAGAAACAGCCCCCAACAAGAGAAAAGGGAACTTCAGAAATCCCATGTCATCTATAGGTTCACATGTACACGAGGGAACTGTGAAGCCCTCCCATCCACCTATATTGGCATGACGACAATGAGGTTGTCCCGTCGCCTCTTATATCACCTGACATCTGGAGCCCCTAAAAATCACTTACGAGAAGCCCATGGCATAACACTATCAAGAGAGAACCTAGTGGAAAACACTGAAATTTTGGATTTATGCACTGGCGATAGACGGCTCCTAATTTTAGAAGCATTATATATTAAGGAGTTAAGCCCAGATCAAAATAAACAAGCAGACGACCTTAGAGCCCTCCAAAGCATGAGACAAACCGGTGCAAATTCAAACATGAGACATAACACCACAAACGCAAATATGGGACAAAACGCCACCAGTGCAAACACGAGACAAAGCGCCATAACCACAAGCATGCCACATTCCGCCACAACACGCACCCGGAGGCTCTCCAAGTGCACGTGACATTTCGTTACTGCCCGAAATACCGGGTGACCTCCCCTAGAGTGATTAGCAAGTAAGAAGGCCTAGTATAAAACTTAGAACTTTCATTAGACTCATCGGATTAATTCTTATCCTATAAGATAATACATCCCTATAGCTATTGAAGGGTCTAGAACCCGAAATCGCGATCTAGCTAATATAACTACATACAGCCAAGTCATAAATTGCCTTTCTAAGGAACATAAATCTATAATAAGGTATATAGAAAATACCTATAAGAAAATAATTAATGCAAAAATAGCCATCACTTTTAATGATATATGCAGTAGAGAAAAACTCCTGCCCAAATACACTGATAATATATCTATATCTATATATACATACATATATATATATATAACTATATATTTGTATATATACATGTATCTATGTATATATATATATATATACATATATATTATATGTATCTATATTTATGCATACATATATATATATATATATATATGTATATATATATATATGTATGTATATATGTATATGTATATACATGTATCTATATATATATATATATATGTATTTGTATGTATGTATGTATTTATATTTATCTATCTATATATATATCTATATATTTATATATATATATATATATATATATATATATATATATATATACTCGTTATATAACTCCCATCCCCCAAATATGGTGTATTGGCTTCATGTTTATGCAGCGTTCTTTTATGGTTGGAGTCTAATCTTCACTCAGCTGAATGTATGAATGAATTAATAAAAGAATGATTAAATTAGTTGATATTAACTAAATGAATAAAGTAATGTGGATAGGAGGTAAAGTGAATACGGGCTGAGGGAACTACTTTTATTCCTGACTAGTTTCGTCTGAGTGGCTTCTTCAATAGCTGCAAGAAGAATTCATTTACATTGTCCTTGACATACCCCAAGAACATGTCAACAATGTGTCTTAGCTTCTCTTAATTTGTTGTTCACTTTCTCAATACATGACGCAAAGGTATTTTGACATTCGAAGATTCGGAAAACAACAGTAGACGAAAACCGACAAAGTGTGTGAAGCGAGTTATACTTGATAACTTCTCCTTTGCGGTGAACCAATGTCCATCTGTTTTCTGACAGTCTCAGAGAGCCCATCTCGTTCCATTTGATGAAGAACAGAACGCGGACCAAATACTGATCCCTGTGACACACCACACTTGTCAGGACTAATTTATTATTTTTCCGTGTATTATCATTCCACTTCCACCTCTTATGTCTTGTTTAAGTGTAGCTATATGTATTGCCTTACTAACCTGGTGATTTCAATTTGTGGCTTTCGGTATGTCGTTAAAGATCTTTCATGAGACCAGGACAGATGAACGCAGCAGCTCTGCGAATACAAAATAAAATAAAATAGAAATTAAAATAAAATATGGGAAAGAAACCATCACATGCGACCGACCCGACCCCCACCTCGAAAAAGAAGAAAAGATAATTTTGGGTTTTAGTCTCGCCCCCCCTCAAAAAAAAAAAAATAATAATTAATTTCGGGTTTTAGCATCTCCCCCCCTCACAAAAAGAACATACATACATACATATACCAAGGCTTTTTCCCCCTTACCAGGGGGGTAGCCAAAAAGGACAAGGCACAAAAACATTCCCACCCATTTCATCCCCGAAAACACTCCACACCCCTCCACCCTCCCTCCCATCTTAGCACTTCCTAGATGACGGGTCATCAAAAAAAGAAGGAAAAAATAATAATTTCGGGTTTTAGCCTCTGCCCCCCCCAAAAAAAAAAAAAATCAGATTTTAACCTCAGTTCCCGTTATGTTATCAACTGTTCAATTACCACTCGATCATTTTTTTCCTACCCAACACAGCCGTATACCAGAAACTGCTGCCCGCTAATTCCTATCCAGCGTTTCCCATCATATTCGGCCAAAACGCTTTCAGACCCTTTTAAGCCCGCCCACGCCTCGCTATGTGTATACATTGTTGACTATGTGGAGAATGATGCGGCATTTGGTCCCCCTTTCTAAAGAAAGTATTGATCACTCATAGGTGATAAGCCAGGCAGCGATAACACACTCTCCCCTTCATCTCTGCTAGTTTCTCCTTGGTTTCAAGAGTCCTGATGCCTTTTCTTTCTCCCTTTACCCTTCTTGAGGTTAGATATCTTTATTATTGCAAACTTACATTTGCAGGTCATCTTGCAAGATGAATATAAGAGAAATATTGCAGGAACGCAGTGTAACAACCTCTCTAATGTCTACGTAGGTACTGAAGAGGCCTAGGTAGGAAGACAACACTCTGCGGGGAAGAGATGCCGTTTGTCGAATTTTATATAAAGAAAAAATTATTTTAATGATACCTCATTTTCTAGCGCACGTGTCATGTTATGATGCCAGGGTTATTTAAAAATGGCGTATGGGGTGGAAAGATTTTATCTAAAAAATAAAATCACCAAGTGTTGTGTTACTTTCGGATAAGAATGACAGGGTGAGCGAATAAAACTGAAAAGTGAAATTTAAAAAATATTCGTGAAAAATTCATTGGGGTGGCTCCCCTTAACAAGCTATATAAATCGTTAGTTCGTCCACATTTGGAATATGCTCTTTCCGTATGGTCACCAAATCTCATTAAAGACACTGGCAGATTAGAACAACGACGAGCAACAAAACCCATTCCAAATATCAAAAATAAATCGTACAAAAATCGACTAAAACATATGAATCTGTTTTCCTTAAAAAAGTGTAGACTCAGAGGTGACTTGATACAGGTCTTTAAGATTCTAAAGGGAATTGACAATAATCAAAAGTGACAACATTTTCACATTGAATGACAATCAGACAAGAAACAATGGTCTCAGACTGTCCGGAAATAATCTAATTTGGAAGTGGGTAGAATCAACTTCGCCAACCGTGTAGTTAATGAATGAAATAAATTTCCTGCAGAGGTAGTGCAATGTCGTTTAGTTCGAAGCTTGAAGAATCATTTAGATAAACACCTAAGCAAGATGCTGTAATGACTATCATTTATTTTGAATATAAATTAATATCACATAATAATAAAAGTCACATACTTAGGAAACATTAGTCTCATTCACCACCAAATGTGAAGTGATAATTTCTTAAACATACGTTTGTTCGTGTTCCTTGTTATTCTAGTTATCTTGGCCACAGTTACCACTTACATATACTTATTCATATTTATTCGTAAACAAGGAGCACGACGATTATTTACATTATTATAGTTTTTAGTTATTCATTTATTTGTCATTATTATGATTTTTTCGCATCTGACCTAGATATGGACCAAAAGGTCTCCTGTCGGCACGCTTCGCCTTTGTAACCCTTTGTATCTCTCCCGCATGAAGTGGGAAGTGAGAAACCTCTGGTAAGGCAACTCCTCTCAGTTGCGGTAATCCAGTGGGATTTTTAGGCCGGTGTTTGGGTCGCCTCCCCGCCTGATCAGGGCGGTCGGGAAGCAACATAAGAAGCATGCACAGGGTCCCAGGAATCGAACTCAGGACCACCTGTTCATGAGTTCGACACGGAATTCGGATATTGTGAAATGTGATTCTGACTTCAGTGAGGACAACAGTGGACGGAATATTGTGGAGAATCAAGTCATTCAAACTGAGTAACAAAGGAATTAGAGACACTGAGATTTCAGCTTCCCATAGACTAGGAAAACGACAACAGGACGGTACCCAGAATGTCATTGTCAGATTTATATCAAGGAAGACGAAAGTACACGTACTGAAGAACGCCAAGACATTGAAGGGGACGGGAATTGACGTCAACGAGAATTTGACCAAACGGAACGGAGAGAGAGCCAGAGCCACAGGCGACCTGAGGAAGGAAGTGAAGCTACTATCGACGTGGACCAGTGACTGGAAGGGCTTTGTCAAGAGCAATGACCAAAAGGTATTTCAGGTAAGTAGCCTTCATCAGTTATCACACTTTTAAATTATAACTTTACCTTTTCATAATATGATTATCTTCTTGATCTGCTGATTCTTTAAGTCTTTTACCATAACCATAATCACCTCTACAAACACAAAACTAAACAAAACAAACACCTGTTCTTCCTGTCTAACCTTTGTCCCAAAGAATCACTTGAAATGTTCAATCTGTCATCATTTACTTCACTCTATGTGCGCAAATGTGCCTGCAAACACTCTCAAAAATAACAATAATACATTCAAAAACTGCTTCTGCTCAGACTGTTCAAAAATATTTCCCTTTCATGCCACGTCTGACACAGAAATTGAAATATTGTATTCCTCAATATGACATGCAACAAAACACCCAGATGTATACAACGCTATTGACAAGTACAAAATGCCAGACAAAGAATTTACGATATTTAATCACAGTTACACCCCAATTGATCCTGAATTAAACATTTTACTCGAAGCTAAGAAAAGACTGCAATTACTCCATACACCGTTAATCGTCAGCTCCACAAGGGCGCTGGAGACTAAATACGTCAAAAACACGAATTTGTAAGCATTGTTATGAGTAATTTTAACAAATGTTGCCCAGGGAGAGAAGTGGAAATAAAATCAAACAATAAAAATTCAAAACTCTTTGTTTACTAACAGCCGAACGCATGTCGAAAGAAAAATCAACTCTAAAAGAAATTCATTTGAAGTGAGTCCACGACTGACGAAATCATATACAAAATGTACACAAACAAACTGACAACAATCCTACACTATGACACACTGTTTGAAAATAATAAAGATAATATAGTAAAAAAAAAAAACATGGGAATTGATGAACAACAGCCAAAAAGTAAAAATCCCGACGAATATAAAGACCTTATTAAAAAAAAAAGGCAAAACAAAAAAGATGCAGCAAATTGATTTCATGATTTCCTCTCCCACGTAGGACCTAACCTTGTGAAACAAATAAAATCAACTAATCAGTTGAACCAAGGGCATGGTTCATTAAATTCCACGCTACAAAGCCCTCTGTAAGGGGGCTCCCGATATGGGCGTAGTGTGTGACGTTCAACCATATCATCATCAATCAAACTTATGAGACTTTTATGAAACAACGAACCAATAACACAGTTTTTAAAACCCGTCACCGAAGACGAGTTTATGAATCCCGTTCCATCAATGCAAAGCAAGAAATCGCTAGATTATCTGGAATTGATATGAGCCTCGTAAAGGAAATCATGCCAAACATTAAGAAAAAGTGTTTAGCAATATGCAATAAATAATTGAGCAAGGAATATTCCTAGATGCTATGAAAACAACAAAAGTAGTTCCGATATTTAAATCAAGCGACAAATCTAGCTATACAGAGAAAGAAGGAGGAGGAGGAGGAGGAGCAGGAGGAGGAGGAAAAGGAGGAGGAGGAGAAGGAGGAGGAGGAGGAGGAGGAGGAGGAGGAGGAGGAAGAGGAGAAGGACGAGGAGGAAGATGATGATGAGAATGAAGAAGAAAAGCACTGATGACATTTTTGAGAAAAGTGCAAAGAGAAGGAGGAGGAGGAGGAAGAATATGATGAGAAGGAAGAGGAAAAGAACTGGTGACCTCTTTGAGAAAAGTGCAGAGAGAAGGAGGAGGAGGAGGAGGCGGACAAGGAGGAAGATGAAGAAAAGGTGAAGGAGGAGGAGGAAGATGATGAGAAGGAAGAGGAAAAGAACAGATGACCTTTTTGAGAAAAGTGCAAAGAGGAGGAGGAGGAGGAGGAGGACAAGGAGGAAGACAAGAAGGAAGATGAGAAAAGGTGGAGGAGGAGGAGGAGGAAATAGTAGTAGTAGTAGTAGTAGTAGCAGAAATAGCAGTAGCATTAGTAGTAGTAGCAATAGTAGTGGTAGTAGATGTACTAGAAGAAGTAGTAGTAGTAATAGCAGTGGTGGTATTAGTAATAGTAGCAGTAGTTGTAGCAAACGCATTAATGTTTCCTCGTATTCGAATTGTTAGCCTGTTTTACTCAGGTATTTTTTAGTCACTAGTTCCCAGAATACATACACATACACATACACACACACACACACACACACACACACACACACACACACATATATATATATATATATATATATATATATATATATATATATATATATATATATATATATATACTATATATATATATATATATCGCCTTTACTAATTCAAGGTGTCATAACTATTCACGGCTGGAAGGGGCCCGTGAAGTTTAACTCTCACAACAATTATATCTGCCAGAGTTGTATCTAAGTGTATTCTATGATAAGTTGTGGTTGCGAACGTTATTATTTAGTGTCTATTGCCTTGTTGGAGACGAAGTAAAGTGATCAATTGCTGTCGCCTCACTGGTGAGATTCTGATGTCCTGGGCAGTCAAGCTACATCAGAATTTAAACTCGTTACAATATTAATTAGTTGTGTGTGTGTGTGTGTGTGTGTGTGTGTGTGTGTGTGTGTGTGTGTGTGTGTGTGTGTGTGTGTATGTATATTATCTTTTGGTATTATTAATGTGAGTGATTAAGTTAAATATTAGTTCAAACTTCATTAAAAATTGTTTGATTAGGCCATTGCTCTACCGATATTGATATACATAGCGCTATACAGAAGGAAGTGAACACACAAATACACTATATATATATATATATATATATATATATATATATACGTGTATATATATATATATATGTATGAATATATATATATATAAATATATACATATATGTATATATATATACATATATATATATGTATGAATATATATATATATAAATATATACATATATGTATATGTATATATATATATGTGTGTGTGTGTGTGTGTGTGTGTATACACACACACACACACACACACACACATATATATATATATATATATATATATATATATATACATACATATATATATGTATATATATGTACATTTATTCACATAAACTTATGTTTATATGCTTTGTACACACTTGAGTACCGCATGAAAACATATCTAGGATGCTCTCGCAAAGTCAACAGGCAGATGTCTTTGCTTGTCACCTGTGTCTATTTTTGGCTCATGCCCAGGCCCAGGCCCAGGCAGAGGCCCAGGCAAAGGCCAGGCAAAGGCCCGGGCCCAGGCAAAGGCCAGGCTCAGGCTCAGGCCAAGGCCGAGGCCCAGGTCCAGGCCATGGCCCAGGCCGAGGCCCAGGGCCTGGACCAGGCTGAGTTCCAGGCCGAGGCCCAGGCCTAGGCTCAGGCAGAGGCACAGGCACAGGCCACGTCCCAGGCCGAGGCCCAGGACCAGACCCAAGCCTAGGCCCACACCTAGGCCAAGCCCTAGACGAGCCGAGGCCCAGGTTCAGTCTCAGGCTAATGCCAAGACCCAGGCCCAGGCTTAGGCCTAGGCTTAGGCCGAGACCCAGGCCCAGGCAGTGGACCAGGCCCAGGTTCAGCCAGGGGCTCAGGCCCAGGCTCAGGCAGAGACCTAGACCTAGGCTAGAGCCGAGGCCCAGGCCGAGCCCCAGGACCAGGACCATGCCGAGGCACAGGCCATGGCAGAGGCCCAGATCCAGGCTCAACCTCAGGCTCAGGCTCAAGCCGAGGCCGAGGACCAGGACCAGGACAAGGCTCAGGCCCAGGCATAGACCCAGGCCAATGCTCAGGCCCATGCAGAGGCCCAGGACCAGGACCACGCCGAGACCCCGGCTAAGTCCGAGGATCAGGCGAGCCAAGTTCCAAGACCAGGCCCGGCAGAGGCCCAGGCAAGCCGAGGTCAGCCAAGGCCCAGGCCCAGGCCCAGGTCGATCCTCAGGCAGAGGCCCAGGCACAGGCAGAGGCTCAGGCCAAGACCCAGGCCGAGGCCCAGGACCAGGCCCTCACGAGGCGAGGCGAGCTCAGGCCCAGGCCCAAGCCGAGCCGAAGCAAGGCGAGCCCAGGCCGAGGCGAGGCGAAGAGACTCCAGGCCCAAGCCGAGGTGATGCGAGGCGAGGCGAGGCGAGGCCCAGGTCCACGTTAAGGCGAGACGACCCAACGCGATGACCCAGCCTCAGGCGAGGCGAGCCGAACCCCAGGCCGAGGACAAGACTCAGGTCAGGCCCAAACCCAGTCCCAGGTCCAGGCGAGGAGAGGCGAGCCAAGCCCCAGGCCTTGGCCAACACTAGACTGGCAGAGGCATTGATTGATTGATTGATTATAAGCGTTCAATCTGGTGTCGTAACTACTAGGTTATTGACACCGAAAGTAGACTCAATATATATTAACTACTGGATAAAATAAAATATGTCCTATATATTAAAATCAGATCAAGTTAGAGAAACCAACATCTTCAATGAAATTGAAAAGAGAGTCTTCGTCCAAGTCTTTTCCCAAAATGAAACTCAAATTAAAACTCCCAGCCCTGTCCCTGTTAAAATGTCTCTCTCTCTGTTCCACCAAGCTAGGACATTCGACCAGCAAATGTCTAACCGTTAGTGGCACCAAACAATCGCTGCAAAAAGGCTGGTAGTTACCACTCATTAAAAAGCCATGAGAGAAGTTCGTGTGTCCAATTCGGAAGCGATACACTGACACTTCTCTTCTACGACAGCTGGATAAATATATCCATGGATTAACAGAGTCTGTGATTTCTCTCATCTTATTAAATTCGATCAAAGACCATGAGAATTGCCAGGAAGATTTTATTGCATTCTTAATTTCAGGCTGATAGTCGGTATCTGGAAGGGCCTTGTTAATAGGATGTTTTAATGATCCTTCTTTGGCTAACCTGTCAGCCTCCTCGTTGCCTATTATACCGACATGGGACGGAACCCAACAGAACCTAATTAATTTTCTTTTACGACTTAGTAAAAACATCCATTCTAAAATTTCTGAAACTAATGGATGGGTAGGATTATAAGAACTTAAGGCTTCCAAAACACTCTTAGAATCGCTAAAAATTGTGAAACTAAAACCAGCATGGTTTACTATTCTTTTTAAAGCCATTAGAATTCCATGCAGCTCAGCTGTAAAAATTGAAGCAGAGCTAGGCAATGCTCCACTGCAATTAAAACTGGGAAAAAAAACTCCAAATCCAACACCAGCATTGGATTTGGAGCCATCTGTATATATACAAACTGAATTTCTGTGATCTTCAAAGTGGGTGAGAAATATCTGTTTGATCACAGGCTCCGGTATTCCAGTCTTAGATACTTCTAAGCAGCTGCAGTGATCTACATGTGGTAGCCTCCAAGGAGGAAATGCTGAATGCTTTACTGGAAGAACTTGAAATTGGGGTAAACCTAAATCTTCTAAAACATGTCTTACTCTAAGTCCAAAGGGAAGTGGACATGAAGATTTATTATTAAGATTATTAAAATTGCCATTAAAAATAATTTTAAAACTTAAGGAGTTAGGAAGTCTTTGAACTCTAGTCCAGTACTTAATCATCTGGGACTGCCTCATTAAAACTAGGGGTAATTCCCCAGCATCAACAAGGAGACTTGGAATTGGTGAGGACTTGAATGCTCCTGTAGCAATCCTCACCCCAGCATGATGAACAGCATTCAGTTTCTCTAGCTTTGTGCTTCTTGCTGACGAGTATATTTCAGATCCATATAAAAGTTTGGGTAAAACCAGTGCCTTATGCAACTGAAGTAGGTGCTTACGATCAGCCCCCCATTTGGTACAGGAAATAACTTTGAGAACATCCAAAACTTTCATGCATTTTATCTTAAGGTTTTTAATATGCGGCTCCCAAGATAGTTTTGGATCAAATAGCAGACCCAAAAATTTTGCCTCCTCCACGCATGAAATTCTCTGACCATATAGGTATAAATCTGGGTCAGGATGGTAACCTCTAATGCGGCAGAAATGCATCACTACTGTTTTTGATGGTGAAAAACGAAATCCATGCTCAGAGGCCCATCTAGCTACTTTATCAATTGTCAACTGTAGTTTCCGCTCTGCTACAGACATTCTAGATGCTGCAAATGACAAGGACAAATCGTCAACAAAAAGCGTAAACATTACTTCAGGCGGAATAACGGAAGCAATACCATTGATACTAAGGGCAAACAGGGTTACGCTTAACACACTACCCTGAGGAACTCCTTCTTCTTGTACCGTTAATTTGGATAGAGTATTACCTACTCTAACTTTAAAAAGACTATCTTTTAAAAAAGCTTTGATAAAAAGTGGCAAGTCACCTCTCAACCCAATGTTGTGAAGAACTTTTAAAATCCCATACCTCCAAGCAGTATCATATGCCTTTTCAAGATCAAAAAAGACAGTGATATGATGCTGCTTGGATAAAAAAGCATTGCAGATCGAATCTTCCAATCGAATCAGTACATCAGTACAAGAGTGCATTCTACGGAATCCACACTGAGCAGAAGAGATCACCCCTCTCTGTTCTAGAAACCAAACCAACCTGGTATTGGCCATCTTCTCCATTAATTTACAGAGACAAGATGTCAATGCAATCGGTCGATAACTCGAAGGGATGGAGGAATATTTACCAGGCTTGAGGAAGGGTAAAAATTAAAGCTATTTCCCAAACATCAGGAAAATCGCTATCCTTAAAAATTCTATTTAAAACATCCAAGATAAAAACTTTAGTATTATATGATGAGTTCTTTATCATATCATATATAATTTCGTCAAGTCCAGGAGAAGAGTTTTTACTTTTAGATAAGGCTGATAAGAATTCTTTCATGGAAAAGGGTATATTGTATGATTCACTTACATTAGCAGTGAAATCAAAACAACGAGCTTCCTCATTTGAGCGTAATTGATAATACGGTGAGTCAGGGTTTTTGCTAGATACTTTGGCAAAATGCCTTGCAAAAGCTTCACTTACAGTTTTTGGATCTGATACAAATAATCCGTTAATTTTCAAAACAGGAGGAGGGGAAGGTTTGAATTTCCCAGCTATCTTCTTGATCTTGGCCCAAACCAACGTCATTGGAGTTTTCCATGTGATACTAGAGAGAAACAGTATCCAACATTCTCTGCGAGCTTTCTTTATATGCCATCTAAATTGGGCTCGGGCTTTCTTGAAGCATATAAGGTAAACGGTGCACCTATGCCTACGATATCTGGTGAAAGCAGCCCTCATTGCTTTATGTCTTATAGTACACTGTATATTCCACCAGGGAACAGGCTTCCGACGAAATTTTCCACTGGTCTTGGGAATTGAATGATTTGCTGCATTTATTAAAGTACTATTCAAATAAGAAATAGCTTCACTAACTGTTGGCAAGTCATTTACATCTGCCTCTATATTGCTTAGTTCTTTAAAAAGAGGCCAATCTGCCCTATCAGTACACCAACGGGGAGCTCTAGCAACAGGTACTGGATTCCCATTTGAAATGATGATTGGGAAATGATCACTTCCAAAGAGATCATCAAGCACATCCCACTCAAAATCCATGAAAGCATTAGGACTTGCAAGGGATAGGTCAATGCAAGAAAAGGTCCCTGTTTGGATATGAAAATGAGTAGGTTTATTGGTATTAAGAACAGTAAGATCTATGTTCTCAATGATTTGCTGAAGCTGTTCCCCTTTTGCATTTGATGTCACATCACCCCAAGACTGGTGCCTACTATTCATATCTCCCAAAATTAAAAACGGTTGGGGGAGCTGATTGCATAAACTAGTAAAGTCACTACTAGAAAATTCTCTATTAGGCGAGAGATAGAGAGAGCAAATGTTATATACTCTAGTTATATTAATCTGAATTGCTACTGCTTCCAAAGGAGTATTCAAGGGTAATATTTTATGAGGAATATCATTTCTGACAAGAAGAGCGCTTCCACCATGGCTTCCTTGTAAAGGGTTGATAGGAGAGTGATGCATAAAGTACTCTCTAGGACTAAATATTTGGTTTTCTCCAAACATGGTCTCTTGTAAGGCTATGCATATTGGTGAATGAGAATATATTAGATGTTTAAGCTCTTCATATTTAGCTCTATACCCTTGACAATTCCACTGCAAAATGGCAGAGAGTTTATCTTATTTTATTTGGAAGACTCTTTAGTCTTCCTTGGACCAGGATTTTTTACATTTTGATCTTTTTCTGGTGCCTTCTTGTTCTTAATTGGCACCTTTATGTTCCGCCTTGAGTTACTTAATGTTCTTTGTTCTTTAGGAACTTTTACCACAGATTTTGGTATGACTTCAGTATTCCCAGCTGAGACAGATGACTTCTCACCCTGGACCACTGTGCCATCCAAGGTAGGTTTGTTAGATAAAACTGAAGTCTTAGGCTGAGCTAGAGCACAACCTTGGGCAGAATTATTGGCCTGCACTGGAGCGCAAGCCATTATAGAAGTCTCAGCTTGCTCCGGAGGGCAAACCGAGACAGAAGCTCCAGACCGCACAGGAACGGTAGCCGGAGCAGAAGTCCCAGCCTGCTCCAGATCACATGCCGAGACAGAAGTCCCAGCCCGGACCGAGGATGAGGACGGGACAGGGGTCCCAGCAAGCACCAAAGCACTTGCTGAGACTGAAGTCTCCACCTGAGATGCAGGACAGGTAGAGACTAGGGAATGTTTGGAGGATTTGGGATCCTCCAAATCCATTTCATCATCTAACAAGTTAAACGTATTTTTAAGACAGATTTTTGATGAAAGAGATTCTTCTCTTTCATCACTCAAGCGTCTCTTCATAAGTCTATTATTTGCAGGAGTAATTTCGGAGTTTTTAGGAATGGTCAATTTTGAATTAAGGCTCTTCTCATGTGTAGATACGTCATCTGATGTGTTGGGCATTCTATTATTCAAGGGCTTATGCTTATTAATGATGGAGGAGAAACTTACCCCTGGTCGAATGAACATAGCGTTTACTCGTTGTCTAGCCTCTTTAAAGCTCAAGTGTTCTTTTGCTCTTAGTATCTGAACTTCTTTTTCAAAAGTAAATTTATCACATTTCTTTGAGCTTGCGGGGTGATCTTCACCACAGTTGATGCAGTGTGGAGAATTAGAGCATTCACCATGAGCTTCTAAACCACAATTTTCACAGACTGCATTTTCACCTTTAATTTTTCTCCTACAAGTCCCAATCACATGACCAAATTTTTGGCAATAGAAGCACCTTCGACATGATGGAATATATGGTCTAACATTCAGTCGAAGCCACGCAGCCATTATCGTGTTAGGTAGCTTCAGGAGATCAAATGTTTAGAACGTACGTGGGCAAGGGTGTTAATACACCACCTATGTTCTTCTTCATTTGTTTCACATCTACTACTCCCTGGTCTTTTAGCTCCATTTGGATTTTTTCTTCAGGATATCTAAGTAATTCTGTAGATCTTATCACGCCTTTAACTTGGTTCAGTCTCTTATTGTATAAACAATCTATTTCTTGACCATCTAGCGACGAGATATTTTGGACTTTAGTGCTATCATCAGGTGATGCAACTTCGACCAGTAAACTGCCATCATTCATGTAAGAAATCTTTGGTTCGATGCTACATTTCATCTTGATTTCGCGATTGACAGAAAACATGTCAAGGTCCCTCATTTGTTGTCCTTCTCTCATTTTCAGAATCAAAAACTTGGCATAGTTGTTGGGTTCAAATTTTCCTGGCGTTATCTCAATTTTTCCTGAATTGCCTTTCCCTGTCCTCCTGATCCTAGACCTAGTGTCAGTATCTGATAGAGTAGGGAAATAAGGCTCTAATGTCATAACATTAGAGGTCTTGGAAGAGTCTAAAACTGTGTCCCTATTCAAGCCAGAGTCGTCAACAGAAGGGGGGGTATTGTTCTCCATAAGAACGGGTTTTCAAATATTCGACCAAGTAGCCTTCCACCCACCAAAAATCCCATGATTCGGAGCCCAACAAGGGAGGGATATGGCTTGTCATGTCATGTAACCATCCCTAGAAGCTACTACCCGGCTATACACATGATCCCCAGCACCTAAGGCGTCCTCAGTCCGTCGAGATCGGACCCAGTGCCGGGAACCATGTTTGACATAAGACTTTCCCCTCGCTCGCGCACGTCAGGTAATTGAATTCTAAGGGTGGAGAGGCATGTCAGTCCTCTCCACCCTCCAACAAATCCAAAGAGCAGTCCAAGCCATAGTCGAAAAGGGAGCAGAAGTCGTACACCGTAAATCAATTCAGAAAGAAGAAGAGGAGAGAAGGAATAAAAATTAGGAGAAAGAGGTAAAAGGTCCTAACAAAATTAGTTGAGCAAGCAACTGAAGTCCAAAAATAAAGCATCAGACTCCAGTTGCTTGCCCCTAAGCCCCTCCACTGCGGCAAAGAGTTAGGAATTGGAGGGGGGGTTGGGGGAAATAATTTTATTCCTGACTAGTTTCGCCTGAGTGGCTTCTTCAGAGGAATAGAGTTTGAAGTCAAGTTGGTCAATATATATATGGCATAAAAAGGGAACGTGGCAATGTGTCAGGTTGGTCCCCCACTCGACGTCATCTGTCGGTGTGACGAGTTATCGAAGCGGGTGGACCAATTATCCGCCTGCTGGTCGTTGCGTGGCTGAGCTGTCCGACTGGATCAGGGGCTCTGAGCATTTTCTTCAAGATGACGAAGTGTGCTGCTGCTTTAGCCCATATCAAATCCCCAGTCCTCTTATTGATGTTATCCTGTATGTTGATGAAAACGGACTCCATCGGCTTTCTTTCTTGTCGTGTGATGTTATCCATAAGAGTTTTTGCCTTATCCCATTTCGGTAGATGGCCTCGTTCGTCGACACGGTTTACTATCGCACTGCTAACACTGTGGTGTCTAACATCTGCTTGGTGTTCTTTTATTCTAGTGTCTAGGCCCCTGCTAGTTTCACCGATGTATTTTTTTTATCACATCCACCACACGGGATTTCATATACTACGCTGATCTTATTTAAGGTTGGGTCTTGTTTCTTTGTTATAAGGTCCTTCACTTTCGTACCTGTAGAAGTCGCAAGAAGAATGTTGGAGGACGATAAGATTTTGTTTGGGTCTCTGACGTTAGAATGGAATTTGGGACCACCCAATACATAGTGTTGGATTTTTCTCTTTTGATGTGTAGTATATTACGGGCCTTCTCCTCCAGAGTGCAAAGTAATCCTTTGGGGTATTTGAGTCCTTCAAAAGTAGTTTTAATCATTTTTATTTCTTCCGCTAAAAATTCGTCACTGCAAATACGAAACGCTCTCAAGGAATGGCCTATCACCACACCAGTCTTTGTCCTCTTATCATCTGCACTGTGGTAATGAATCCTATCCACATTCGTCACAATGTTTACACAAATAAAGTAATGAATGAATTAATAATCTACGTAATTAATTAATAAACACACACACACACACACACACACACACACACACACACACACACACACACACTAATAAATTAATGAATGAATAAAACATTAATATATACATAAATTATGATAGCATGGTGCTCAATACTATCTCTCTGGTCCGCTATGGTCCTATCTCTCCTGTACAACATCCACAAATACACCGCTTCGGTGCAATATCTCCCACAAAGGATAGAAACACGAGTTACTACCGACAGCACTAACCTTGCATGAAATTGGCAGTTACCGACAAAATACTTGATAAAATTGTAGCAAACGAAACATCGTACCAATAAAGGTTCCCTCCCTTACACGATGTTCAATCTGAGACGCTAATCTACCTCTGAGCTCTGAGTATCCCAATCCAAGTTAAAGGATCACGCCAATACGAGCACTGTATTGTCAATTCCTTTATGACACTTGGTCCTAAATCCTGTGTGGTTGTTGGTGTGTGGTTACATTGTCCCGGGGATTTCCAGTCCGCTTCACGCTGGGCCGATTCTTGTCAACTGTTGTGAATTTCAATAGCTGCAAGAAGAATTCGCTTACATTGTCCTTGACACCCCCCAAGAACATGTCAATAATGTGTCCAAAATTCGTATTGTCTTAGCTTCTCTTAATTTGTTGTTCACTTCCTCAATACATGACGCAAAGATATTTTGACATTTGGAGATTCGGAAAACAAACAAGCTGTAACCGAAGTCGTTTCTATTCAAAGTCACAACAGTAGACGAAAACCGACAGAGTGTGAAGCGGGTTATACTTGATAACTTCTCCTTTGTTTTCTGACAGTCTTAGAGAGCCCATCCGGTTCCATTTGATGACGAATAGAACGCGAACCAAATACTGATCCCTGTGACACACCACACGTGTCAGGACTGATTAATTATTTTTCCGTGTATTATCATTCCACTTCCACCTCTCATGTCTTGTTTAAGTGTAGCTATATGTATTGCCTTACTAACCTGGCGATTTCAATTTGTTTGTGGCTTTCGGTATGTCGTTAAAGATCTTTCATGAGACCAGGATAGATGAACGCAGCAGCTCTGCGAATACAAAATAATATAAAATAGAAATTAAAATAAAATATGGGAAAGAAACCATCACATGCCGACCGACCTATACTGAAAGTGCCCCACCCCCCCCCCACCAAAAAAAACAACAAAAAAAAATTAGTTTTTACTCTCGTCCCCCAACAAAAAACAAAATA
>NC_134788.1:62318913-62511413 GCF_046742065.1 Oratosquilla oratoria
CCCAGGTTCACCCAGCGGCCCAGTCCCAGGCTCAGGCACAGACCTACACCTAGGCTACAGCCAAGGACCAGGCCGAGCCCCAGGACCAGGACCATGCCGAGGCACAGGCCATGGCCGAGGCTCAGGCTCAAGTCGAGGTCGAGGTCCAGGACCAGGACCAGGACAAGGCTCAGGCCCAGGCATAGACCCAGGCCAATGCTCAGGCCCATGCACAGGCCCAGGACCAGGAACACGCCGAGACCCCGGCCAAGTCCGAGGATCAGGCGAGCCGAGTCCCATAACCAGGACCGGCAGAGGCCCAGGCAAGTCGAGGTGAGCCAAGGCCTAGGCCCAGGCCCAGGCACAGGTCGATCCTCAGGCAGAGGCCCAGGCACAGGCAGAGACTCAGGCCAAGACCCAGGCCGAGGCCCAGGACCAGGCCCTCACGAGGTGAGGCGAGCTCAGGCCCAGGGCCTCACCGAGCCGAATCAAGGCGAGCCCAGGCCGAGGCGAGGCGAAGCGAACTCCAGGCCCAAGCCGAGGTAATGCGAGACGAGGCGAGGCCCAGGTCCACGTTAAGGCGAGACGAGCCAACGCCATGGTCCAGGCTCAGGCGAGGCGAGCCGAACCCCAGGCCCAGGCCAAGACAGGTCAGGCCCAAACCCATTCCCAGGCCCAGGCGAGGCGAGGCGAGCCAAACCCCAGGCCTTGGCCAACACTAGACTAGCAGGGGCCCAGGACCAGGCCCAGGTCCAGGTCCTGGCGAGGCGAAGTGAGCCGAGGTCCAGGCCCTCACCGAGGCGAGGCAACACGAGCCGAGGCTCAGGACTAGGCGAGGGGAGGCGAGCCAAGGACCAGGCCCAGGCCGAAGCCAAGACCCAGGCTCAGGCTCAGGCCCAGGCATAGGCCCAAGCAAGGCGAACTGAGGCCCAGGTCCAGGCAAGTCGAGGCGAGCCGAGCCGAGGCCCAACCCAAGCCCTAGACAAGGTTAGCCGAGACCCAGGCCAAGGCTTAGACTCATGCGAGCCGAGGCCCAGGTCCAGGCCTAGACCCAGACCCAGGCCCAGGCAAGGCGAGCCGAGGCCCAGGCCGAGTCCGAGGTCAGGCGATCCGAGGCCCAAACCCAGGCGAGCCGAGGTCCAGGCCCGGACTGGGGCGAGATGAGGCGAGGCCAAGGACTAGGCCCAGGCCCACGCCCGGGCACAGTCCCAGCCACAGGCCAAGGCGAGGCGAGCCGAGACACAGGCCCAGCCACAGGGCCAGGCGAGGCGAGCCGAGACACAGGCCCGGGACCAGGCACAGGTCCAGGCGAGGCGAGGCGAACAGAGGCCCAGCCCAGGGTTAGGCGATGCGAGCCGAGGACCAGGCCCAGGCCCAGGCGAGGCGAGCCGAGGCTCAATCCTAGCCCAAGGTAAGTCAAGCCTAGGCCCAGGCCTTGGTCCAGGCACTGGCGAGGCGAGCCGAGGACCAGGCCCAGGCTCAGGCCCAGGCCTGGCCGAGGCGAGGCGAACCGAGGCCCAGTTCGAGTCCGAGGCGAGGCGAACCGAGGCCCAGTTCGAGTCCGAGGTCAGGCGAGCCGAGGATCAGGCCCAGACCCAGGCGAGGCGAGCCGAGGCCCAGGTCCAGGCACAGGTGAGGCGAGCTGAGGCCCAAGCCCAGGGTGAGGCGAGGTCCAACCCCAGGCCCAGGCCCAGGCCCAGGCGAGGCAAACCGTTGCCCAAGCCCTCAATCAGGCCAAGGACCAGGCGAGGCGAGACGAGTCGAGGCTCAGGCCCAGGACAAGGCGAGGCGATCCCAGGCCCGGGCGAGTCCAGGCGAGCCAAGGCCCAGGTGCAGACTCGGGCCCAGGCGAAGTCAGGCGAGGCCTCAGCTCGCCTCTCCTCACCTGGGCTTGGGCCTTGGCCTCGGCCTCGGCTCGCCCCGCTTGGGCCTGGGCCTCGTCTCGCCTCCCCTCGGTCTGGGCCTGGGCCTCGCCTCAATTCGCCTTGCCTCGCCTGGCCTTGATTTTTGGTTCGGCTCGCCTCACCTCGCCTGTGCCTGGGATTCGGCTCGTCTCGTATCGGCCTGGGCCTGCACCTCAGCTCACTGCTCCTCGCCTAGGTCTGGACCCGGGCCTGAGCCTAGGCCGCGGCCCGCCTCGCTTTGTCCTGCGCCTGGACCTCGGCTCGCCTCGCCGTTGGCCTAGGCCTCGGATTCGGCTCACCTCGCCTCAGACTGGGTTTGGTCATCGGCTCGCCTCGTCTGAGCATGGGCCTGGGCTTGGATCGCCTCGCCTGAGCATGGACCTGAGCCTTCGCTCACCTCGACTCGGCCTGGGCTTGGGCCTCGGCTCGCCTCGCCTCGGCATGAGACTGGGTCTCCGCTCGCCTCGCCTCAGCATGGGCCTGGGTCTGGGCCTCGGCCTGTGCTTGGGCCTGGGTCTCGGCTCGCCTCACCTCGGCATGGCCCTGGGATCGCTTCACCTTGGCCTGGGCCTTAGCCTGGGCCTCGGCCTGTATTTGGGCCTGGGAATCGGACCGCCTCAAATCTCCCTGGGCCTCGGCTTGACTCGCCTCGCCTCGGCCTGGGCTTGGGCCTGTGCCTCGCCTCGCCTCACTTAGGCCTGGGCCTCGGGTTTGGCTCGCCTCGCATCGGCCTGGGCGCCTGGGCCTCGCCTGGGCCTGGGCCTCGGCATCTGTTCGCCTCGCCTCGGCTTGTGTTTGGGCTTGGGCCTCGGCCTGGGCCTCAACCACGGGTCGCATCGCCTTTTCCTGGACCTGGGCCTCGGTTCGCCTCGCCTCGGCCTGGGTCTGGGCCTCGGCTCGCATCGCCTCAGACTGGGTTTGGACCTCTGCTCGCCTCGCCTATGCATGAGACTGGCCCTCGGATCGCCTCGCTTTGGCCTGTGCTTGGGCCTGGGCCTCGGCTCGCCTCATCTAGGTCTGGATCTGGGCCTCGGCTCGCCTCGCCTGGGCATGAGCTTTGGCTCGCCTCGCCTGGCCATGGGCCAGGACCTCGGTTCCTTTTGCCTTGGCATGGGCCTGAGCTCGCCTCGCCATGGAACTGGGCCTCGGCTCGCCTCGCCTCGCTTCCCCTGGGCCTAGTCCTCGGTTTCGCCTCGCCTCACCCTGCCTCGCCTGGGCCTGGGCATGGGCCTCGACCTGGGGCTGGGGCTGGGCCTTGCCCTGGGCTTTTCCTTCGGCTCGCCTCGTCTCACCTGGGAATGAGCCTGGGATTCGGTTCGTCTCGTCTCGGCTCGCCTCACTTGCCCTGGGCCTGGATCTGGGCCTCGGATCAGCTCGCCTCGCCTTGCCTGGGCCTGAACTTCGGCTCGCATCGCCTAGTCCTGGGTCTGGGCCTCGGCTAACATCGCCTCGGACTGGGTTTGGACCTCTTGCTCGCCTCGCCTAAACCAGGGCCTGTGCCTCACCTGGGCCCGGGCCTCGACTTCGGCTCGCCTCACCTCGGCTCGCCTCGCCTCGGCGTGTGTTTGGGCCTGGGCCTCGGCTCGCCTCTCCTCGGCCTGGGCCTGGGCTCGCCTCTCCTCGGCCTGGGCCGCGGCTCGCCTCTCTTCGGCCTGGCCCTGGGCCTGCCTCGCATCGGTCTGGGCCTCGGCTCGTCTCTCCTTGCCTGGGTCTGAGTCTCGGTTCGCGTTTCCTCTCCTGGGCCTGGACCTCCGCTCGCCTCACTTGCCATGGGCCTGGTCCTGGGCCTCGGCTCGCATCGCCTCGCCTGGGCCTGAACCTCGGCTCGCATCGCCTTATCCTGGACCTGGGCCTCGGCTCGCCTCACTTCGGTCTGGGTCTGGGCCTCGGTTCGCCTCGCCTACACCTGGGCCTGTGCCTCACCTCGCTTCATATGGGCCTGTGCCTGGGCCTCGACATCGGCTCGTTTCGCCTCGGACTGGGTTTGGGCCTCGGCTCGCTTTGTCTAGACCTGGACCTGGACCTGGGCATCGGCTCATCTCGCCTGGGCATGACCCTGGGCATCGGCTCGCCTGGCCTCGCCCTGGGTCTGGTCTCGCCTTGCCTCGTCTCGCCTCGGCAGGTGTCTGGGCCTTGGCTCGCCTCCCGTGGGCCTTTGCCGGGGCTATGGCTCGCCTTGCTTCGGCCTGGGTCTGGGCCCTGACTCGCATCTCCTCAGTCTGGTCCTGGGCCTCGCCTCGGCTCGCTCTTCGCCTCGGCATGGCTCCCTTCCCCTGGGCCTGGGCTGGGCCTATGGCTCACTTTGCTTCGTCCTGGGACTGGGTCTCGCCTCGCATCTCCTCGGTCTGGGTCTGGGTCTCGCCTCGCCTCGCTTTGACAGAGCCTGTGCGTGAGCAAGGGCATCGATTCGCATCACCTCAGCCTGGGTCTGGGCCTCGGATCTCCTGCCCACACTTTGGCTGGGCCTGGTTTTAAGTTCGCATCGCATCGTACTGGGCCTGGGCCTCGGTTCGCTTCGCCTCGACCTGGTCCTGGGCCTCGCCTCGTCTCGCCTGGGCCTCGCCTCGTCTCGCCTGGGCCTCGGCTCGCCTCACCTCGGCCTCCGTTGGGTCTCGGCTCATCCCAACTCGGCCTGGGCCTAGGCCTCAGCTCGCCTCCCCTCACCAGGGCCTGGGCATGGGCCTCGGCTCGCCTCGCCTCGCCTCGCCTCACCAGGGACTGGGCCTGGGCCTATGCCTGGGCCTCGGCTCGCCTCCCCTCGGCTGGGCATGGGCATGGGCATGGGCCTCAGCTCGCCTCTCGCCCTCCTCGCCTCAGGCCTATGCCTGGGCCTCGGCTCACCTCTCAGCCTGAGCCTAAGCCTGAGACTGGGCTTCAGCCTGGGTATCGGCCTGGGGCTGGGCTTGCGCCTGGGCCTCGAACTGGGCCTGGACCTGTGCCTCGGCCTCTGCTCGCCTTTGCCTCTTCTTCTAACTGAGTCTGTGTCTGGGCCAGGGTCATGGAATACCCTTGCATTGGCATCTTCCTCGGCTTCGGCCTGGGCCTTGTCCTAGGAATTGGCTCGTCTCGTCTCGCCTCGCCTCGACCTGGGTCTCCCCTCAGCCGAGGCCGAGGCGATGCTAGTCAAGGCCAAGGCCCAGGCCCAGGCCCAAGCCCAGGCCGAGGCAAGGTCAGCTGAGGCCCAGGCCCAAGCCAATATCCAAGCCCAGACGAGTCTAGGTGAGCTCAGGCCCAGGCTCTGGACGAAACGAGGCAAGCCGAGGACCAGGTGAGGCCCACGTCTAGGCTCAGACAAGTCGAGCCGAGGCCCAGGTCCAGGCCGAGGCGAGGCAAGACGAAACCCAGGGCCATCCCAAAGTCGAGGCCGAGGCGAGGGAGCAGAGGCCTAGACCGATCACCTCGCATAGGCAAGAGCGAGACGAGGCGAGCCGAGGCCCAGGCCCAACACCATTTTCAAGAGAGGCGACTCGAGGCCCAGCTCCAGGTTCAGGCGAGTCGAGCCGAGGCCCAGGTCTATGCCCAGGCCCAAGGACCAAGTCCAAGTCGAGGCCCAGGTCAAGACCCAGTCGAGACAAGGCGAGCCCAGGCCCAGGAACAGGCCGAGGTGAGGTCAGCCGAGGACCAATCCCAGCCACAGGCGCAAGCCCAGGCGACTCGAGGCCCAGACCCTAACGCAGGTCATGGCCCATGCCCAGGCCCAGGCGAGACGAGGCGAGCCGAGGCCCAGGCAGAAGCTAAGGCGAGGCGGGTCGATGTCCAGGCCAAGGCCCAGAGCCAGGCCCAGGCGTGTCTAGGCGAGCCGAGGCCCAGGCCCATACTTAGACCCAGGCCCAGTAGAGGCGAGGCGAGCCGAGACCCAGAACAAGTCCGAGGCGAGGGGACCCGAGGCCCGGGCCCAGGTCCAGGCCCAGGCGAGGCGAGCCAAGGCCTAGGCCCAGTCCGAGGCGAGACGAGCTGAGGACAAGGCCCAGACCAGGACAATGCAAGGCGAGGCGACCAGAGATCTAGGCCCAGACACAGGCCTAGGCCAAGGCCGAGGCAATCCGAGGCCCAAGCCCAGACCTAGGCCCCGGCGAGGCGAGGCCCAATCCCAGGCCCAGGCCTAGTCCCATGCCTAGGTCCATGTCGAGACGTGCCGAAACACAGGCTCACAACGAGTTCCAGGAGAGCCCAGGCCCAGGCCCAGTGCGAGGCCAATGCCCAGGCCCAAGCCCAGTCTCAGGCGAAGCGAGGCGAGGCGAGGCGAGCCGAAGCCCTGGCCCAGTCGAGGCGAGGCGAGGCGAGGCGAGGCGAGGCGAGCCGAAGCCCAGGCCCAGTCGAGGCGAGGAGAGCCAATTCCTAGGCCCAGTCCGAGGCGAGGCGACCTGAGGCCCAGGCCCAGGAGGGGCGAGATGAGCCGAGGTTCAGGCCCAGGTCAAGGCGAGGCAAGCCGAAAACCAAGCCCTGGCCTAGGCCCAGCCCTATCATGAGGCGATGCGACCCGATGCCCAGGGTTATGCCCAGGGTTGTGCCCAGGCCTATGCCGAGGCGAGGGGAGAGCGAGGCGAGTCCAAAACCAGGCCTAGCCCGAGATCAGACGAGCTCAGGCCCAAGCCAGTCCGAGGCCCAGGCCCAGGTCAGGCGAACCGAGGCCAAGCCAACGATTAGTTCCAGGTCCTGGCGAGGCGAGACGAGCCGAGAACCAGGATGTTTTCAGCTGTGTACAAAACCCATTAAGATTTTAAATAAGAGTAGTGAGGAGTTACAATTACCAATTTCATCAATCTCTTCAGTTCAAGAAGGAATAGTTTTAAGAAATAAATACAAAGATCTATTAGAATCAACTAATTGCCCTGAGTTAGATGAAAGTTTACTTCTTTTGCTTGTGAAGCACAATAAAGCAATTGCTTTGCCGGGGAACGCCTTAGGCTAAACAACTGTTTTAAAACATCATATTAAATTAAAACCAGGAACACAACCTATCTACATACCCGCCTACAGAGTTCCTCACTCTAAATTAGCAATAGTAGATAAACTGATCACTGAAATGTTATCACAGGATATTATTGAACATAATAAAAGTGAATGGAACTTTCCTTTGATATTGGTGCCAAAGTCAGATGGTACTATGCGCCCAGTTATTGATTATAGGGAATCGAATAAGCACACCATCCGTGACAGGTTACCATTACCAATTATAGGTGATATTTTGAGAAGTTTGGGAACTGAGAATAGATATTTTAGCACAACAGTGGGGTGATACCAGGCCCAGGCCTAGGGCGAGGCGAGGCCGAGACGAGCTCAAGTCCGGCCCCTGGCCCAGGACGAGGCCGAGACCGAGGCAAGCCCAAGTCCAGGCACAGGCCTAGGTCCAGGCCCAAGCCAATGGCCCAAGCCCTGTCTGAGGCGAGGCGAGCAGAGTCCGAGGCAAATCAAGGCGAGGCGAGCCGAGGCCCAGGCCCAGGGCGAGTCCAGGGGAGCCGGCTCCCAGGCCCAGGCCCAGGTGAGGCGAGCCAACCTCATGGCCAGGCCTAGGTGAGGCGAGACGAGTTTCAGACCTAGGCTGAGACGAGGCCCAGGCCCAGACCCAAGCCAAGTCGAGGCGAGTCGAGGCCGAGGCTCAGACCCAGACCCAGACCCAGACCCAGACCCAGGCCGAGGCGAGGCCAGCCGAGGGCAACCCAGGTCAGGTTTAGGCGCAGGTCCAGGCTCAGATCCAGGGGAGGCGAGGCTCAGGTCCAGGCCGAGGCGAGGCGAAGCGAGCCGATTCTTAGGCTCAGGCCGAAGAGAGGCGAGCCGAGACCCAGGCCCAGGATGAAAAATGGAAAAATATAGAAATAGATACAACCTTAAAAGAGAATATCGACACCCTATTCTCAGGTATTATCAATCAACACACAAATTCAATCACTAGAGCCAATCAAAAGAAAGAAATAAATCTGAACGGCGGCTATATTAAACACTCACGCCCACCTAAGGGTTACATAAATTAAACCAACAAGATTATCACTTTCAGACCAAGAGGAAGTTTCCAATTTAGGGCTTAACTGCCATATTCTGTCGAAACTTAAAAAGTTTCAAAAAAGAACAGAATGCGAAATACTTATAGGCGATGTAGAGAAATTATGTAAAAAAGGTGAACTGTTGAGCCCACTTTCAAACAAGTAGTTATTGCCGAAGCTAATCAATTTAGAGGAAATTATAACAGCAATTTAATTGACAAGAGACATATCGAAGCTGCAAAAGAGTTAAAATCAGACCATAGTATCACCATCAGGAAAGCAGACAAAGCAGCAACTTATGTACTCATGGACACCTCTGAGTATTTAGAAAAGATAGACACTATTCTTAATGACACAAAGTTTAAAAGGATCAACAAAGACCCTACAGAATCACTAAAGAAAAAGGTTAATCGACTAATAGAAGGGAATAATGCTGCCAGTAAAATAAAAATTGACAAACTTTCAGGCGAGTATGGTATGGGTTACTGCTATGGGACAGTAAAAACACACAAACCTGGCAATAAACTCCGTCCCATAATTTCTCAAATCCCTGCTCCTACGTACAAACTCGCTAAGAAACTGTGCTCCATCCTAACTCTCTACACTCCCGCCACCTACAGTCTACAATCCACATATGATTTCCTAGATATCATCAAGGTGAACTCCGCTAAAGGCAGAATCGCCTCTCTTGATGTGGAAGGGTTATACACTAGTATTTCCGTAGATTGCACAATTAATTACATAATCAACAAAGTGTACCACGATGACACCACACCTACATTAGATATCCCAAAACTTATACTACGGGAACTGCTTGAATGCTGTACTAAACAGGTCCCGTTCACTTGGCCCCGCGGGAACAAATATTGTCAAATTATTTCTTTGTCGCGGCTCGTGCCGCTTAAATTCTTCTTATCGGCTTAAGAAACCTGCACAGCGAAGCTATAGCGATAATCCCATACCACACTCCTGGTCATATGGCCATTTCCCGAAGGTTGAGTGTGGTTTGAATTTTCCGCCAAAATCATCGGAAATTTAAAATTCCCGGCTCTGTGCAGGCATGCGCATTGTCGACCCCACCTCCCCCTCCCTATTCCCTCCCTTCTTACCCGGCTAGCTCGAGCCGGACGTCGCGTCACTTCAATGAGAAATGAAGGCTTCGCCTGTGGGAGGAGGGAGGGACCCTAAATCTGTGCAGGTTTCTTAAGCCGATAAGAAGAATTTAAGCGGCACGAGCCGCGACAAAGAAATATTATCGGCTGAAAGAAACCTGCACAGCGAAGCTATGCATGAGACGAGGACAGGTGGGAGGAGAGGTGAAGCCTGAATCAAACCGTTATTACGTGTGTCTTTCCTATGGGAGACTTATTCATTTTATCACTCAGTAGAGGGGAGACAGAAACGTCAAGTACCCACGCCGAAGAATGTGACATGCACAACATTGCACTGTTCACACAATGCGTAAATTTATACGAAATTTGTATCCTGTTCGACGGTTCCTGGCCCCTCCCCACTCCTCGGTCGCCCTTTGCCCCCTCCACTTTTTTGAGATGAGAGGGGTGGAGCCGTTTCCATGGCGACACATGGGACAGGGGCGACTGAGTGGTAGAGACACCGTGTCCCCAAGGGAGTCGTCGATGTCCAGTCCCTAGGTCCCGCACCCGCTCCACAGAGTGGGTGCGGAGAAACTCCAGCGACCGGCGTAGGGCCCCCGACCGAAGCCAGGGACGCAACAACCTGTGGAGTGCTGAGGGTATCGGCCCGGGCAGGTCACGCGGGAGAAGCAGTATGCTCCTGTCGACCTCCCGTACCAGCCGTCGGCGCCCCAAGCGGCTCAGTGGAAGGGCCGGGGTCGCGAAGTTGAGGCCCCCCCCCCCCCCGCCACCGAAGGAGGGAGGACGTGTGAGAGAAGCACGCTCTTTTGGCGCAGGGGAGCACCCGAAGGACGCTGACTGTGTCCCACTCAATCCCGAGCCAATAAAGTCTGTGTGGGAGCAAGGGCAGACCCGTCCCAGTCCACCCCGAACTCCACGTCCGCCAACACACTCAGAGCCATTGAGATGTCGGCCGATGCACCCTCCCCGGTGGGCAAATGCATCCACTAGCCGTCTAGGAACATGAGTGTGGAGACGCTTGCTTCCGTCCAACGTACGCCTACCACTCTCACTAGTTTCGTGAAGATCCTCGGGGTAAGCGAGAAACCGAAAGGGAGTATGCGAGGCCAAGTTCGTTTCCGAGCGACCTCGTCCGTGGGTGTTAGTCAAGAGGCTTCGTCCTGGGTGAAGACGTTCCCTGAGCGTCTCCCACGAAGACGGGCCTGGACCCTCGGTATGTATCCAACTCACCCCAAGTCTTCCCGCGGGAAGTTCTCGAAGCCCGTGGCGAGCGTCTTCATCCAATAGTGTGCTATGGCAATTTGTGACGTCTCGTCACCCACAAGCGGACTTCTATATGTTTAATACCTAGTGACATCATGTGATTGTACTGTGACGTCACCGGATTGATCATGACGCCATAGGATCGTCTCGTGACGTCACAGGGACACAAATTGACGTCATAGGACTACATGGTGACGTCAATTTATCACAATGACGTCATCATACCGTGACATCACTGAGTCACAGTGAGCGTTGAAATAAATTTTGACATGGTAAAATTCTGGACCATCATGACTGTAGATTAAATTAAGTTGAATAGGAAAAGTCATGTTCATTTCGACCTAAGTCACAGTGAGCGTCGAAATTAATTTTAACATGGTAAAATTCTCGACCATCATGACTGTAGATTAAATTAAGTTGAATAGGAAAAGTCATGTTCATGTTGACCTGAGTCACAGTGGGCGTTGAATTAGTTTAACATGGTAAAATTCTTGACCATCATGACTACAGATTAGCTTAAGTTGAATAGGAAAAGTCATGGTCATTTCGACCTAAGTCACAGTGAGCGTCGAAATTAATTTTAACATGGTAAAATTCTCGACCATCATGACTGTAGATTAAATTAAGTTGAATAGGAAAAGTCATGTTCATGTTGACCTGAGTCACAGTGGGCGTTGAATTAGTTTAACATGGTAAAATTCTTGACCATCATGACTACAGATTAGCTTAAGTTGAATAGGAAAAGTCATGGTCATTTCGACCTAAGTCACAGTGAGCGTCGAAATTAATTTTAACATGGTAAAATTCTCGACCATCATGACTGTAGATTAAATTAAGTTGAATAGAAAAAGTCATGTTCATGTCGACCTGAGTCACAGTGGGCGTTGAATTAGTTTAACATGGTAAAATTCTTGACCATCATGACTACAGATTAGCTTAAGTTGAATAGGAAAAGTCATGGTCATTTCGACCTAAGTCACAGTGAGCGTCGAAATTAATTTTAACATGGTAAAATTCTCGACCATCATGACTGTAGATTAAATTAGGTTGAATAGGAAAAGTCATGTTCATGTCGACCTGAGTCACAGTGGGCGTTGAATTAGTTTAACATGGTAAAATTCTTGACCATCATGACTACAGATTAGCTTAAGTTGAATAGGAAAAGTCATGGTCATTTCGACCTAAGTCACAGTGAGCGTCGAAATTAATTTTAACATGGTAAAATTCTCGACCATCATGACTGTAGATTAAATTAAGTTGAATAGGAAAAGTCATGTTCATGTCGACCTAAGTCACAGTGAGCGTCGAAATCAATTTTAACATGGTAAAATTCTCGACCATCATGACTGTAGATTAGCTCAAGTTGAATAGGAAAAGTCATGTCCATTTCCACCTGAGTCACGGTGAGCGTCGAAATTAATTTCAACATGGTAAAATTCTCGACCATCATGACTGTAGATTAGCTCAAGTTGAATAGGAAAAGTCATGGTCATTTCGACCTGAGTCACAGTGAGCGTTGAAATTAATTTCAACATGGTAAAGTTCTTGACCATCATGACTATAGATTAGCTTAAGTTGAATAGGAGAAGTCATGTCCATTTCGACCTGTTTTTTTTTTTTTTTTTTTTTTTTTACTTATATCGATATCAATATCAATATATATATATATTCATTTATTTATTTATTTTTTATAAAAATAATATTGTACAATTCACATAGTGCATAAATTCTATGTAGAATATTGTATCTTGCTCAGCGGTTCCTGGGCCTTCCCCTACCCCTCGGTCGCCCTTTGCCCCCCCTTCTTTTGCGAAGAGGGGTGGAGCCGTTCCCATGGCGACACATGGGACAGGGGTGATCGAGTGGTAGAGATACCGTGTCCTGAAGGAAGTTGCTGATGCCCAGCCCCCGAGGTCCTGCACCCGTTCCACAGAGTGGGTGCGGAGAAACGCCAGCGATGCCGCGAGGCCTCTGATGTTGTGGGCGTGGGGGGCATGGCCCGGGTCGGCCTTCCGGTGCCCTGTTGGTGGTGTCAGCTAGCCAAGACAGGAAGTCCAGAACTGTGCTAGCGGAGATGGTCACTATCGCGTGTCTCCGAAGGAAGTCCTGGAATCTCCGGTTGGGAGGGTTGTTGGATCTGGATGACGGTCGGGACCGTAGCGAAGACGCGGTCTGTCGCTTCCTGGTCGAACAGACCACGGGAAAGGGGAGCTGCTCTCACCACGCCCCGGCGAGCTATCTCCGGGGCCGACCGCGCTGCAGACTGACGAGCTGCCAGACGAGCCGCGGTGAAGGCCCTCGCTGCTGGGGGTAGGGCTGATGACGCCATGTTGGCTGTACCCTCTGCCACGGTAGAGAGTGCCGCCAGGGTGTCTCTGCATACAGAAAACACGCGAATCAAATTAGTAGGGCGAGAAGGATCCCGATCCCCGGAGGGTGTAATAAAGTCACATCGCTCAATTGTAGAACGTATAACATATGCGAAGCCGAGGTCGTTTCCGAACGACCTCGTCCTCGGGCGCTAGTCAAGAGGCTCCGTCCTGGGTGAAGACGCTACCCGAGCGTCTCTCGCCAGGACAGGTCTGGACCCTCTATAGATTGAAATATCCCACTCACCTCAATTCTTCCCGCGGGAAGTCCTCAAAGCTCGTGGCGAGCGTCGTCAGCCAGTTCCTCATCATCGCCATTGCCGTGACGGTCGAGATGGTAGAGGCAAGGTCTTGTCTGGTCGAGGCCTCCGTCGTCAGCAACTTAGCCTCCGGTTCACTAAGTTGCTGGGGGAGGGCGGGGTCCCTGCCCGAGTGCCACAAGCAATCGCGCAGGCCCTCCGGCGCGAAGGGTGGTGGCAGGACGACGGGGAATGGTGAAGGGATATGCCGTCGAGGAGGAACCGTCTTGGGTTGGTCTTGGGCCCGCTCGAGAGCAGGGATGTCTAAGGCTTTCTCCCCTTTCTCCTGCGGGAACCAGGCGTTTGGGGAGAGTGCTACCGCCGGTGAGTCCCCCGACCTGTCGACAAAACATATGCCCATCAGGGTTTAAACGAGGGTTCTCCAGGAGAGCACCTAATGCGTCCAGAGTGTTAGAGGTGGAAATCCTGGAGGGCGTGGAGGCCGGGGCGGAGAGGGGTCGAATCTTATATAGAACCTTAGCCCCCTCCGCGTCGTTGGCCCACTTTAGGATAACGTCATCTCTCCTCCTCCAGCCCTCCAGTAGCGAGTAGTCGGGAGACCAGGCCACTAGCTTGTGATTTTCTCCAAACGAGTACTCCCAGGACCGGGGAAGGTCACACCATGAGAACGGGTGAACTCAAGAGTCCGTCATGGTAGGAGGATAAGGTAAAGAAGAACTGTAGTGGTCCTCCACCCCGTCCAACCCGACGGACGTCTGATTGGGGGGTTCCTCCTGAGAGGGGCCTTCTAGTCCTATACCTGTCGCCGGCACGGAGGGGCGGAGGGAAGGACCAGGAGGGAGAGTGGGAGGGGGGGCTAGAGCCGTAGGTTCAATAGGAGGTTGCTCTGGAGAGGGGTGCGTTATGATTTGCGCGGTCTGAAAGGCCGGATAATGTGATAGGGCCGATTCAAGGACGGGGCCTATCAGGGACGGAAGGAGGGCAGCCACTTGGGCAGCCAGAGTTCCCTCTCCCCTCGTTTCGTCCCCCGGCTCCCTGCCCTTGTGGGATTTACGGCGAGGAAAAGGTGAGCGAGGAAGGGAGGGTGAGTTGGGGGGAGAGGCTGTGGAGGGTGGGGACAAGCTGAGCGTCCTGGACCTCGGTGAGGCAGACCTCTTTTTCGAGCGAGATTTCCTGCCGGGTTCACGTGAGTGAACTAGGGAGGAAGACGAGTTCGTGGGGGTGCTTGACAAAGCAAGCCGTAAGGGTTTTAAGGACCCTTGATGGTCGGATGTATGGGGCTGCCGAGCGGCCTGAGGACGCTCGGGGACACCATACTCCGTAACATCAGACTCGTCCCCTTGTACTCCGAGAGGCCCAGGTTGTCCACCAACGGAAGTCTCGGAGACATAGGGAGACGGATGGCGAGGGCGAACGAGGCCCAATTCCACGCCTAACGCCGGATCCGCCCACACCAGGGGGGGGGGTCGTCAGCGGATTTCAATTTCCGAGCTCTGCGCCATGCCTCCCGAAGAAGTTCGAGGGCGGCTAGCTTGGAACGGGTTTTGGGAGGAGCAGCACGAATCTCCTCAACCCGCGCTTTGCACACAACGCAGGCTAGGGGGTTAAAGCCAGCTTGTGAGAAACAAGGGGCATGGCGGGAGCAGAGGTCGTGGTGGCCGTCTGACGAGATCCTGGCTGTGCAGCCGGATTCCACACACAAGCGTTTGGTCTGAAAATAGAATAATGATAATCATAGAAGGGGTGTCCCAAAGGTGTCTGGACACAACACCGAAGGGGAAAAAACTGCAGGAGAACAGGTAGGGCTCCCTACGAGAACACACGAGCACGAGCAGGAACCAGACTTACCGGCATGAAAAGAAGGTGGGTTGTGGAGTGACCGACTCGTCTGGTTCCGCGATGCTAAGTGACGCGACGTCCGGCTCGAGCTAGCCGGGTAAGAAGGGAGGGAATAGGGAGGGGGAGGTGGGGTCGACAATGCGCATGCCTGCACAGAGCCGGGAATTTTAAATTTCCGATGATTTTGGCGGAAAATTCAAACCACACTCAACCTTCGGGAAATGGCCATATGACCAGGAGTGTGGTATGGGATTATCGCTATAGCTTCGCTGTGCAGGTTTCTTTCAGCCGATAATGATGGTGTTGCAGTGGGATCCCCCTTCAGAGTATTGATGGCAAACTTTTTCATGGGCTGCGTAGAAGAAGTATTCACAAAAACAGAAAAGTCAGATATTGTAGATATATTGACGATATCTTCATTAAGACCAAGAATAGCAACGAAGCTGAAAAACTCCGCTATCTACTCCAAGAGATATCTCAACTCACTTTCACTATGGAAGATAGCATTGACAGAGCTTTACCCTTCCTCGACCTCCTAGTGAAACAAAATGAACATGCTTTTAATACTACGGTGTACACAAAACCCACAAACCCTGGACACTGCCTTAATGGTTCTAGTGAATACCCCCAAAGATATAAGGACTCCACCATCAGTGCCTATATCCGAAGAGCACTAACTCACTGTAGCACATGGAAACAAGTGCATAATGAAATAGAACGTTCTACCCAAGTACTGCTCAATAACGGGTTTAGTGAAAAAGAGATAAGCCACCAAATAAAGAGAATAATGGACGGCTGGCATAAAAACAACAACAATAACCAGAACATAGAGAAAATTAACATCTATTATAAATCTATTTTTTCGTCAGCATATAAAGAAGATGAACGCATAATAAAACAAATTATAAAAAGAAACATCAAACCAGTCAATCCAGAGAAAATACTCAACCTGGTAATTTATTATAAAACCAAGAAAACTAGCCACCTCCTTATTAGAAACAGCCCCCAACAAGAGAAAAGGGAACTTCAGAAATCCCATGTCATCTATAGGTTCACATGTACACGAGGGAACTGTGAAGCCCTCCCATCCACCTATATTGGCATGACGACAATGAGGTTGTCCCGTCGCCTCTTATATCACCTGACATCTGGAGCCCCTAAAAATCACTTACGAGAAGCCCATGGCATAACACTATCAAGAGAGAACCTAGTGGAAAACACTGAAATTTTGGATTTATGCACTGGCGATAGACGGCTCCTAATTTTAGAAGCATTATATATTAAGGAGTTAAGCCCAGATCAAAATAAACAAGCAGACGACCTTAGAGCCCTCCAAAGCATGAGACAAACCGGTGCAAATTCAAACATGAGACATAACACCACAAACGCAAATATGGGACAAAACGCCACCAGTGCAAACACGAGACAAAGCGCCATAACCACAAGCATGCCACATTCCGCCACAACACGCACCCGGAGGCTCTCCTAGTGCACGTGACATTTCGTTACTGCCCGAAATACCGGGTGACCTCCCCTAGAGTGATTAGCAAGTAAGAAAGCCTAGTATAAAACTTAGAACTTTCATTAGACTCATCGGATTAATTCTTATCCTATAAGATAATACATCCCTATAGCTATTGAAGAAGGGTCTAGAACCCGAAATCGCGATCTAGCTTATATGACTACATACAGCCAAGTCATAAATTGCCTTTCTAAGGAACATAAATCTATAATAAGGTATACAGAAAATACCTATAAGAAAATAATTAATGCAAAACTAGCCATTACTTTTAATGATATATGCATTAGAGAAAAACTCCTGCCCAAATACACTGATAATATATATACATACATACATATATATATATATATATATATATATATATATATATATGTATATATATATATGTATATACATATACATGTATCTATGTATATATATATATATATATATATATACATAATATATGTATTTATATTTATCTATATATCTATATTTATGCATACATATATATATATATATATATATATATATATATATATATATATATGTATATATGTATGTATATGTATATACATGTATCTATATATATATATATATATATATATATATATGTATGTATGTATTTATATTTATCTATCTATATATATATCTATATTTATGCATACATATATATATATATATATATATATCTATATATATGAATAAATATAATATATATATATATATATATATATATATATATATATATATATACTCGTATATAACTCCCATCCCCCAAATATGGTGTATTGGCTGCATGTTTATGCAGCGTTCTTTTATGGTTGGAGTCTAATCTTCACTCAGCTGAATGTATGAATGAATTAATAAAAGAATGATTAAATTAGTTGATATTAACAAAATGAATAAAGTAATGTGGATAGGAGGTAAAGTGAATACGGGCTGAGGGAAATACTTTTATTCCTGACTAGTTTCGCCTGAGTGGCTTCTTCAATAGCTGCAAGAAGAATTCACTTACATTGTCCTTGACATCCCCCAAGAACATGTCAACAATGTGTCTTAGCTTCTCTTAATTTGTTGTTCACTTTCTCAATACATGACGCAAAGGTATTTTGACATTTGAAGATTCGGAAAACAGCAGAAGACGAAAACCGACAGAATGTGAAGCGAGTTTTACTTGACAACTTCACCTTTGTATTTAGCCAATGTCCCTCTGTTTTCTGATATTCTCAGGGAGCCCATCTCGTTCCATTTGATGAAGAACAGAACGCGGACCAAATACTGAACCCTGTGACACACCACACTTGTCAGGACTAATTTATTATTTTTCCGTGTATTATCATTCCACTTCCACCTCTCATGTCTTGTTTAAGTGTAGCTATATGTATTGCCTTACTAACCTGGTGATTTCAATTTGTGGCTTTCGGTATGTCGTTAAAGATCTTTCATGAGACCAGGACAGATGAACGCAGCAGCTCTGCGAATACAAAATAAAATAAAATAGAAATTAAAATAAAATATGGGAAAGAAACCATCACTAGCCGACCGACCCGACCCCCACCTCGAAAAAGAAGAAAAAATAATTTTGGGTTTTAGTCTCGCCCCCCCTCAAAAAAGAAAAGAAAAAAATAATTTCGGGTTTTAGCATCTCCCCCCCCTCACAAAAAGAACATACATACATACATATACCAAGGCTTTTTTCCTCCTTACCAGGGGGGTAGCCAAAAAGGACAAGGCACAAAAACATTCCCACCCATTTCATCCCCGAAAACACTCCACACACACACACCCTCCCTCCCATCTTAGCACTTCCTAGATGACGGGTCATCAAAAAAAAGAAGGAAAAAATAATAATTTCGGGTTTTAGCCGCTGCTCCCCCCCCCAAAAAAAATCAGATTTTAGCCTCAGTTCCCGTTATGTTATCAACTGTTCAATTACCACTCGATCATTTTTTCCTTCCCAACACAGCCGTATACCAGAAACTGCTGCCCGCTAATTCCTATCCAGCGTTTCCCATCATATTCGGCCAAAACGCTTTCAGACCCTTTTAAGCCCGCCCACGCCTCGCTATGTGTATACATTGTTGACTATGTGGAGAATGATGCGGCATTTGGTCCCCCTTTCTAAAGAAAGTATTGATCACTCATAGGTGATAAGCCAGGCAGCGATAACACACTCTCCCCTTCATCTCTGCTAGTTTCTCCTTGGTTTCAAGAGTCCTGATGCCTTTTCTTTCTCCCTTTACCCTTCTTGAGGTTAGATATCTTTATTATTGCAAACTTACATTTGCAGGTCATCTTGCAAGATGAATATAAGAGAAATATTGCAGGAACACAAAGTAACAACCTCTCTAATGTCTACGTAGGTACTGAAGAGGCCTAGGTAGGAAGACAACACTCTGCGGGGAAGAGATGCCGTTTGTCGAATTTTATATAAAGAAAAAATTATTTTAATGATACCTCATTTTCTAGCGCACGTGTCACGTTATGATGCCAGGGTCATTTAAAAATGGCGTATGGGGTGGAAAGATTTTATTTAAAAAAAATCACCAAGTGTTACTTTCGGATAGGAATGACAGGGTGAGCGAATAAAACTGAAAAGTGAAATTTAAAAAATATTCGTGAAAAATTCACTGGGGTGGCTCCCCTAAACAAGCTATATAAATCGTTAGTTCGTCCACATTTGAAATATGCTGTTTCCGTATGGTCACCAAATCTCATTAAAAAACACTGGCAGATTAGAACAACGGCGAGCCACAAAACCGATTCCAAATATCAAAAATAAATCGTACAAAAATCGACTAAAACATATGAATCTGTTTTCCCTAAAAAAGTGTAGACTCAGAGGTGACTTGATACAGGTCTTTAAGATTCTAAAGGGAATTGACAACATCAAAAGTGACAACATTTTCACATTGAATGACAATCAGACAAGAAACAATGGTCTCAGACTGTCCGGAAATAATCTAATTTGGAAGTGGGTAGAATCAACTTCGCCAACCGTGTAGTTAATGAATGAAATAAACTTCCTGCAGAGGTAGTGCAATGTCGTTTAGTTCGAAGCTTGAAGAATCATTTAGATAAACACCTAAGCAAGATGCTGTAATGACTATCATTTATTTGATATTGTTTGTTTTGTTATCATTTGTCAGTTTGTTTATTATTATTTGCTTGATTCTAATTTATTATTAGTTATATGTCAATTTATTATTTACTATTTACCTGTTTGTTTATTAGTTAACTATACCTATGCATATATTAATGTATCTTATTTATTATGTGGTGAATGGTTTGACGACACCACCAACACCATCACCACTAGTTGCTACTAGAGGTTGATACTAGTACAGTGATACTAGTCGATACTAGTTTTCGTCATCGCATCGCGCGCTGGGCATGACGCATCGCACGCTGGGCCTTTCTCGAGCCATAAAAACATTATCGAGCCATATGCTGTTCTGCTGAAGTTTGCAGTTCTGAAATGGGCACGCGATGGGATGTTTACGAAAAAGGCATGTGTTCCCATTGGTCATTTGTGGTATACAGAGAAAATCTTAACCAATCATAATAAGTTGTAGGAGGAGCCTATAGCATCCAGAGGTTCCCTTATAGCCAGCAATAGTGTAAATTTCAGTCTTCAGTCTTCTCTCTTAAGAACATAACAACAGTGTCAAGTTCAGGCATATCTGAAATCAAGTTATTATCAATTGGTCTATTCGTGAATTGAGTAGTGCATCATGAACCTTGAAGCATCCTCGCAAACCAGAGAAAGGTCTGTACAAATTATGTCATAGTCCAGCCTCCCACACCCGCACACCGTACACATCACAGTGATTCACTATATATTTTGAATATAAATTAATATCACATAATAATAAAAGTCACATACTTAGGAAACATTAGTCTCATTCACCACCAAATGTGAAGTGATAATTTCTTAAACATACGTTTGTTCGTGTTCCTTGTCATTCTAGTTATCTTGGCCACAGCTACCACTTACATATACTTATTCATATTTATTCGTAAACAAGGAGCACGACGATTATTTACATTATTATAGTTTTTAGTTATTCATTTATTTGTCATTATTATGATTTTTTCGCATCCGACCTAGATATGGACCAAAAGGTCTCCTGTCGGCATGCTTCGCCTTTGTAATCCTTTGCATCTCTCCCGCATGAAGTGGGAAGTGAGAAACCTCTGGTTAGGCAACTCCTCTCAGTTGCAGTAATCCACTGGGATTTTTAGGCCGGTGTTTGGGTCACCTCCCCGCCTGATCAGGGCTGTCGGGAAGCATCACAAGAAGCGCGCTGAGGGTCCCGGGAATCGAACTCACGACCACCTCTTCATGAGTTCGACACGGTATTCGGATATTGTGAAAGGTGATTCTGACTTCAGTGAGGACAACAGTGGACGGAATATTGTGGAGAATCACGTGATTCAAACTGAGTAACAAAGGAATTAGAGACACTGAGATTTCAGCTTCCCATAGACTAGGAAAACGACGAATGGACGGTACCCAGAATGTCATTGTCAGATTTATATCAAGGAAGACGAAAGTACACGTGCTGATGAACGCCAAGACATTGAAGGGGACGGGAATTTACGTCCACGAGCATTTGACCAAACGGAACGGAGAGATAGCCAGAGCCACAGGTGACCTGAGGAAGGAAGTGAAGGTACTATCGACGTGGACCATGGACTGCAAGGGCTTTGTCAAGAGCAATGACCAAAAGGTATTTCAGGTAAGTAGCCTTCATCAGTTATCAGACTTTTAGATTATAACTTTACCTTTTCATAATATGATTATCTTCTTGATCTGCTGATTCTTTAAGTCTTTTACCATAACCATAATCACCTCTACAAACACAGAACTAAACAAAACAAACACCTGTTCTTCCTGTCTAACCTTTGTCCCAAAGAATCACTTGACATGTTCAATCTGTCATCATTTACTTCACTCTATGTGCGCAAATGTTCCTGCAAACACTGTCAAAAATAACAATAATACATTCAAAAACTGGTTCTGCTCAGACTGTTCAAAAATATTTCCCTTTCATGCCACGTCTGACACAGAAATTGAAATAGTGTATTCCTCAATATGACATGCAACAAAATACCCAGATGTATACAACGCTATTGACAAGTACAAAATGCCAGACAAAGAATTTACGATATTTAATCACAGTTACACCCCAATTGATCCTGAATTAAACATTTTACTCGAAGCTAACAAAAGACTGCAATTACTCCATACACCGTTAATCGTCAGCTCCACAAGGGCGCTGGAGACTAAATACGTCAAAAACACGAATTTGTAAGCATTGTTATGAGTAATTTTAACAAATGTTGCCCAGGGAGAGAAGTGGAAATAAAATCAAACAATAAAAATTCAAAACTCTTTGTTTACTAACAGCCGAACGCATGTCGAAAGAAAAATCAACTCTAAAAGAAATTCATTTGAAGTGAGTCCACGACTGACGAAATCATATACAAAATGTACACAAACAAACTGACAACAATCCTACATTATGACACACTGTTTGAAAATAATAAAGTTAATATAATAAAAAAACAACAACATGGGAATTGATGAACAACTTAGCTAAGCCAAAGAGTAAAAATCCCGACGAATATAAAGACCTTACTAAAAAAAAAAAAGGCAAAACAAAAAAGATGTAGCAAATTGATTTCATGATTTCCTCTCCCACGTAGGACCTAACCTTGCGAAACAAATAAAATCAACTAATCAGTTGAACCACGGGCATGGTTCATTAAATTCCAAGCTACAAAGCCCTCTGTAAGGGGGCTCCCGATAAGGGGGTAGTGTGTGACGTTCAACCATATCATCATCAATCAAACTTATGAGACTTTTATGAAACAACGAATCAATAACACAGTTTTTAAAACCCGTCACCGAAGACGAGTTTATGAATCCCGTTCCATCAATGCAAAGCAAGAAATCGCTTGATTATCTAGGAATTGATATGAGCCTCGTAAAGCAAATCATGTCAAACATTAAGAAAAAGTGTTTAGCAATATGCAATAAATAATTGAGCAAGGAATATTCCTAGATGCTATGAAAACAACAAAAGTAGTTCCGATATTTAAATCAAGCGACAAATCTAGCTATACAGAGAAAGAAGGAGGAGGAGGAGGAGGAGGAGGAGGAGGAGGAGGAGGAGGAGGAGGAGGAGGAGGAGGAGGAGGAGGAGGAGGAGGAGGAGGAGAAGGACGAGGAGGAAGATGATGATGAGAATGAAGAAGAAAAGCACTGATGACATTTTTGAGAAAAGTGCAAAGAGAAGGAGGAGGAGGAGGAGGAAGAATATGATGAGAAGGAAGAGGAAAAGAACTGGTGACCTCTTTGAGAAAAGTGCAGAGAGAAGGAGGAGGAGGAGGAGGCAGACAAGGAGGAAGATCAAGAAAAGGAGGAGGAGGAGGAAGATGATGAGAAGGAAGAGGAAAAGAACAGATGACCTTTTTGAGAAAATTGCAAAGAGGAGGAGGAGGAGGAGGACAAGGAGGAAGACAAGAAGGAAGATGAGAAAAGGTGGAGGAGGAGGAGGAAGTAGCAGTAGTAGTAGTAGTAGTAGCAGAAATTGCAGTAGCATTAGTAGTAGTAGCAATAGTAGTGGTAGTAGATGTACTAGAAGAAGTAGTAGTAGTAATAGCAGTGGTGGTATTAGTAAGAGTAGCAGTAGTTGTAGCAAACGCATTAATGTTTCCTCGTATTCGAATTGTTAGCCTGTTTTACTCAGGTATTTTTTAGTCACTAGTTCCCAGAAAACATACACATACACACACACACACACACACACACACACACAAATATATATATATATATATATATATATATATATATATATATATATATATATATATATATATATATACTGTATATATATATATATCGCCTTTACTAATTCAAGGTGTCATAACTATCCACGGCTGGAAGGGGCCCGTGAAGTTTAACTCTCACAACAATTATATCTGCCAGAGTTGTATCTAAGTGTATTCTATGATAAGTTGTGGTTGCGAACGTTATTATTTAGTGTCTATTGCCTTGTTGGAGACGAAGTAAAGTGATCAATTGCTGTCGCCTCACTGGTGAGATTCTGATGTCCTGGGCAGTCAAGCTACATCAGAATTTAAACTCGTTACAATATTAATTAGTTGTGTGTGTGTGTGTGTGTGTGTGTGTGTGTGTGTGTGTGTGTGTGTGTGTGTGTGTGTGTGTGTATTATCTTTTGGTATTCTTAATATGAGTTACTAAGTTAAATATTAGTTAAAACTTCATTTAAAAATTTTTGATTAGGCCATTGCTCTACCGATATTGATATACATAGCGATATACAGAAGGAAGTGCACACACAAATACACTATATATATATATATATATATATATATATATATGTATATACGTGTATATATATATATATGTACATATATATATATTTATATATATATATATATATATATATATATATATATATATATATATGAATATATATATATATGAATATATATATATATATATATGTATATATATATATATATATATATATATATGTGTGTGTGCGTGTGTATACACACACACACACACACACACACATATATATATATATATATATATATATATATATATATATATATATATATATATATATATATATATATGTACATTCATTCATATACAACTTATGTTTATATGCTTTGTACACACTTGAGTACCGCACCAAAACATATCTAGGATGCTCTCGCAAAGTCAAGAGGCAGATGCCTTTGCTTGTCACCTGTGTCTATTTTTGGCTCAGGCCCAGGCCCAAGCCCAGGCCGATGCCGAGGCCCAGGCTCAGGCCAGGCAAAGGCCCAGGCCCAGGCAGAGGCCCAGGCTCAGGCCAAGGCCAAGGCCGAGGCCCAGGTCCAGGCCATGGCCCAGGCCGAGGCCCAGGGCCAGGACCAGGCTGAGGCCCAGGCCTAGGCTCAGGCAGAGGCACAGGCACAGGCCACGTCCCAGGCCGAGGCCCAGGACCAGACCCAAGCCTAGGCCCACACCTAGGCCAAGCCCTAGACGAGCCGAGGCCCAGGTTCAGTCTCAGGCTAATGCCAAGACCCAGGCCCAGGCTTAGGCCTAGGCTTAGGCCGAGACCCAGGCCCAGGCAGAGGACCAGGCCCAGGTTCAGCTAGGGGCCCAGACCCAGGCTCAGGCAGAGACCTAGACCTAGGCTAGAGCCGAGGCCCAGGCCGAGCCCCAGGACCAGGACCATGCCGAGGCACAGGCCATGGCAGAGGCCCAGATCCAGGCTCAACCTCAGGCTCAGGCTCAAGCCGAGGCCGAGGTCCAGGACCAGGACCAGGACAAGAATCAGGCCCAGGCATAGACCCAGGCCAATGCTCAGGCCCATGCAGAGGCCCAGGACCAGGACCACGCCGAGACCCCGGCTAAGTCCGAGGATCAGGCGAGCCAAGTTCCAAGACCAGGCCCGGCAGAGGCCCAGGCAAGCCGAGGTCAGCCAAGGCCCAGGCCCAGGCCCAGGTCGATCCTCAGGCAGAGGCCCAGGCACAGGCAGAGGCTCAGGCCAAGACCCAGGCCGAGGCCCAGGACCAGGCCCTCACGAGGCGAGGCGAGCTCAGGCCCAGGCCCAAGCCGAGCCGAAGCAAGGCGAGCCCAGGCCGAGGCGAGGCGAAGAGACTCCAGGCCCAAGCCGAGGTGATGCGAGGCGAGGCGAGGCGAGGCCCAGGTCCACGTTAAGGCGAGACGACCCAACGCGATGACCCAGCCTCAGGCGAGGCGAGCCGAACCCCAGGCCGAGGACAAGACTCAGGTCAGGCCCAAACCCAGTCCCAGGTCCAGGCGAGGAGAGGCGAGCCAAGCCCCAGGCCTTGGCCAACACTAGACTGGCAGAGGCATAGGCCCAGGTCCAGGTCCTGGCGAGGCGAAGCGAGCCGAGTCCTAGGCCCTCACCGAGGCGTGGCAAGACGAGCCGAGGCTCAGGACTAGGCGAGGGGAAGCGAGCCGAGGCTCAGGTCCAGGCGAGGGGAGGCGAGCCGAGGACCAGGCCCAGGCCGAAGCTGAGACCCAGGCTCAGGCTCAAGCCCAGGCGAGGTGAGCTGAGGCCCAGGTCTAGGCAAGTCGAGGCGAGCCGAGCCGAGGCCCAACCCAAGGCCTAGACAAGGTTAGCCGAGACCCAGTCCCAGACTCAGACTCATGCGAGCCGAGGCTCAGGACCAGGCGAGTCGAGCCGAGGCCCAGGTCCAGACTTAGACCCAGACCCAGGCCCAGGCAAGGCGAGCCGAGGCCCAGGCCGAGTCCGAGGTCAGGCGATCTGAGGCCCAAGCCCAGGCCCAGGCGAGGCGAGCCGAGACACAGGCCGGGCCCAGGCACAGGTCCAGGCGAGTCGAGGCGAGCAGAGGCCCAGCTCAGGCTTCGGCGATGCGAACCGAGGACCAGGCCCAGGCCCAGGCCCAGGCGATGCGAGCCGAGGCTCAATCCTAGCCCAAGGTAAGGCAAGCCTAGAACCAGGCCTAGGTCTAGGCCCTGGCGAGGCGAGCCGAGGCCCAGGCCCACTCCGAGGTGAGGCGAGCCGAGGCTCAGGACCAGACCAAGGCAAGGCGAGTCGAGGCCCAGGTCCAGGCACAGGTGAGGCGAGATGAAGCCCAAGCCCAGGGTGAGACGAGGACCAAGCCCAGGCCCACGCCCAGGCCCAGGCGAGGCAAACCGATGCCCAAGCCCTCAATCAGGCCAAAGACCAGGCGAGGCGAGACGAGTCGAGGCTCAGGCCCAGGACAAGGCGAGGCGAGCCCAGTCCCGGGGAGTCCAGGCGAGCCAAGGCGAGGTGAGGTGAGGCCTAAGCTCGCCTCTCCTCACCTGGCCTTGGGCCTTGGCCTCGGCTCGCCCCGCTTGAGCCTGGGCCTCGTCTCGCCTCGCCTCGGTCTGGGCCTGGGCCTCGCCTCAACTCGCCTTGCCTCGCCTAGGCCTGTGCCTGGGCCTAGGCCTGGATTTTTGGTTCGGCTCGCCTCACATCGCCTGTGCTTGGGATTCGGCTCGTCTCGTATCGGCCTGGGCCTGGACCTCGGCTCACCACTCCTCGCCTGGGTCTGGGCCCGGGTCTGAGTCTAGGCCGCGGCCCGCCTCGCCTTGTCCTGCGCCTGGGCCTCGGCTCGCCTCGGCGTTGGCCTAAGCCTCGGATTCGGCTCGCCTCGCCTCAGACTGGGTTTGGGCCTCGGCTCGCCTCGCCTAGACATGGGACTGGCCCTCGGATCGCCTAGGCCTTGACTTGCCTCGCTTGAGCATGGGCTTGGGCCTCGCCTCGCCTCGCCTCGGCATGGGCCTGGGTCTGGGCCTCGGCTTGGCTCTCCTCGCCTGAGTCTGAGCTTGAGCCTCGTCTCGCCTCGCCTAGTCTTGGGCTTGGGCCTCGGCTCGCATAGCCTCGGCCTGTGTCTGGGCCTCGGCTCGCATAGCCTCGGACTGGGTTTGGACCTCTGCTCGCCTCGCCTAGACATGGGACTGGCCCTCGGATCGCCTCGCCTCGGCCTGTTCCTGGGTCTAGGCTCGCCTCGCCTCGCTTCCCCTGAATCGATTCGCCTAGCCTGGACCTGGGCCTCGGCTCGCCTTGCCTCGGCCTGTGTCTGGGCCTCGGCTCGCATAGCCTCGGACTGGGTTTGGACCTCTGCTCGCCTCGCCTAGATATGGGACTGGCCCTCGGATCGCCTCGCCTCGGCCTGTTCCTGGGTCTAGGCTCGCCTCGCCTCGCTTCCCCTGAATCTGGGTCTGGGCCTTGGCCTCGACTCGCCTCGCCTCGCCTGGGCCTGTGCCTAAGCTTGGGCATAGACCTGGGCCTGGTCCTCGGTTTCGCCTCGACTCACCTTGCCTCGCCTGGGGCTAGGCATGGGCCTCGACCTGGGCCTGGGGCTGGGCCTTGCCCTGGGCTTTTCCTTCGGTTCGCCTCGTCTCACCTGGGAATGAGACTGGGATTCGGTTCGGCTCGCCTCACTTGCCCTGGGCCTGGTTCTGGGCCTCAGCTCAGCTCGCCTCGCCTTGCCTGGGCCTGAACTTCGGCTCGCATCGCCTTGTCCTGGATCTGGGCCTCGGCTTGCCTCACCTCGGTCCGGGTCTGTGCCTCGGCTAACATCGCCTCGGACTGGGTTTGGACCTCTTGCGATGCGAGCCGAGGCAAGCCGAGGCTCAGGCCTAGTCGAGGGGAGGCGACCCGAAGACCAAGCTTAGGCCCAGGCCCAGGCCGAGTCGAGGTGAGCCGAGGCCCAGAGCAGGCCAAGGTAAGGGGATCAGAGGCCCAGGCCCAGGCGAGGCGAGACGAGGCCCAGGCGAGGCGAGGCGAGGCCCAGGCCTAGGCCTAGGCAAGGTGAGGCGAGCCGATGCCCAGGATTAGGCCTAGGCGAGGCGAGCCGATGCCCAGGCCCACAACTAGGGGAGGTGAGGCGAGCCGAGCCTCAGACCCAGGATAAGGCGAGGCGAGCCGAGGCCCAGGCGGGTTGAAACGAGGCGACGCGAGCCGAGGCTCAGGCATAGGCGAAGCGAGGCGAGCCGAGGCCCAAGTCCATGCCGAGGCTAGGAGAGCCGAGACCCAGGCCCAGACCGTGGCGAGGCATAAGCGAGGCGAGGCGAGCCGAGGCCCAGATAATGGCCCAGGCTGGGAGAGGCGTGCCGAGGCCCAGACCCTGGCTCAATCGAGGCGAGGCGAGCCGAGGACCAGGCCCAGACCCAGGCGAGGCGAGCTGAGGCCTAGGTCCAGGCCGAGTTGGGGTGAGCCGAGGCCCAGGCCCAGGTGAGACGAGGCGAGGCTAGGCGAGCCGAGGCCCAGGGTCATGCCCAGGCGAAGTGAGCCGAGGCCAAGGTCCAGATCCAGGTCTTGGCCCAGGCATAGACAAAGCGAGCCGAGGCCCAAACCCAGTCCGAGGCGAGGCGAACCGATGTCGAGGCCCAGGTGAGGCGAGGTGAGGTTCAGGCCCAAGTCTAGGCGAGGCGAGCAGAGGTCCAAACCCAGTCCGAGGCGATGCGATGCGAGGCCCAGGTCCAGGACAAGGCGATGCAAGCCGAGGTTCAGGCCCAGGCGAGGTGAGCCGAGGCCCAGGACCAGGCCCAGGGCAAGTGAGACGAGCCGAGGCCCAGCTCCAAGCACAGGCCGAGGCGAGGCGAGCTGAGGCCCAGGCCTATGCCGAGGCGAGGCAAGACCCAGGCCCAGGCCCAGGCGAGGAGATCCGAGGCCCAGGGTCATGCCCAGGCGAGGCGAGCAGAGTCCCAGGTCCAGGTCCAGGCCTAGACAAAGCGAGCCGAGGCCCAAACCCAGTCCGAGACGAGCCAAGCCGAGTCCCAGATCCAGGCGAGGCGACCCGAGGCCCAGGCCCAGGAGAGGAGACGCGAACTGAAACCCAGGCCCAGGCAAGGAGAGACGAGCCGAGGCCCAGGCCGATGCGAGGCAGGCCGAGGCGAGGCGAGCCAAGGCCCATGCCCAGGCCCAAACACAAGCCGAGGTGAGGCGAGCTGATACCGAGGCCCAGGCCGAGGTGAGGCGAGCCGATGTCGAGGCCCAGGACCAGGTGAGGCGAGGTGAGGCACAGGCTCAGGTCTAGGCGAGGCGAGTAGAGGTCCAAACCCAGTCCGAGGCGATGCGACCCAAGGCCTAGACCCAGGCCGAGGTGAGGCGAGCCGAGGCCCAGGTCCAGGACAAGGCGATGGAAGCCGATGTTCAGGCCCAGGGCAAGTGAGGCAAGCTGAGGCCCAGGCCGAGACGAGACGAGCCGAATCCCAGGCCCAGGTGAGACGAGGCGAGCCTATGCTCAGACCCAGGCCCAGGCGAGGCGAAGCGAGCCGAAGCAAAAACCCAGGACAAGGCCCAGCCCCAGGTCGAGGCCCAGGCCCAGGCGAGGCAAAGTGAGGCGAGGCAAAGTGAAGCGAGGCAAAACCGAGGACCAGGCCCAGGTCCATGCCCAGGCTTAGGCACAGGCACAGGCCCAGGCCCAGGCGAGGCGAGTCGAGTCCAAGGCCCAGGCTCAGGCCCAGGCCCAGATCCAGGGGAGGTGAGGCGAGGCGAGCCGAGGCCCAGTCCAAGTCCCATGGCGAGACGAGGCGAGACGAGCTGAGGCCCAGGTCCAGTGCCCGAGGCGAGCCGAGGCCCAGATCCAGGCTCAGGCCTAGGCCGAGGCGAGGCGACCCGAGGGCCAGTCCCATGCCGAGGCGAGGCGAGACCCAGGCCCAGGCCGTGGCGAGGCGAACCGAGGCCTAGGCCCATGCCCAGGCGAGGCGAGCTGAGGCCCATGCCCAGGCGTTGCGAGCCGAGGCCTAGGTCCAGGCCTAGACGAGGCGAGCCGAAGCCCAGGCCCAAGCACAGGCCGAGGCGAGGCAATCCGAAGCCCAGTCCCATGCCGAGGCAAGGCGAGACCCAGACCCATGCCCAGGCGAGGCGAGGAGAACCCCAGGTCTAGGCCTAGACAAAGCGAGCCGAGACCCAAACCCAATCCGAGGCGAGCCGAGCCGAGTCCCAGGCGAGGCGAGGCGAGGCGAGGCTCAGGCTCTGTCAAGGCGAGGCGAGCCAAGGCTCATGCCCAAGCCGAGGCCGATGCCTAGCCTCGCCTCGCCTGGGCCTGGGCCTGGGTCTCGGCTCGTCTAGGCATGGGACTGGCCCTCGGATCAACTCGCCTCGGCCTGGGCCTGAGCATGGGCCTGGGCCTTGGCTCGCCTCGTCTTGGCCTGGGCCTGGGCCTCGGCTCGCCTCGTCTAGGCCTGGATCTGGGCCTCGGCTCGCCTCGCCTGGGCATGGGATTTGGCTCGCCTCGCCTGGCCATGGGCCAGGACCTCGGTTCTTTTTGCCTTGGCATGGGCCTGAGCTCGCCTCGCCATGGAACTGGGACTGGCCTCGCCTCGCTTCCCCTGGATCTGGGCCTGGGCTTTGGCCTCGACTCGCCTCGCCTCGCCTGGGCCTATGCCTAAGCTTGGGCATAAACCTGGGCCTGGTCCTCGGTTTCGCCTCGACTCACCTTGCCTCGCCTGGGCCTGGGCCTCGACCTGGGCCTGGGGATGGGCCTTGGCCTGGGCTTTTCCTTCGGCTCGCCTCGTCTCACCTGGGAATGAGACTGGGATTCGGTTCATCTCGTCTCGGCCTGGGCCTCGGCTCGCCTCACTTGCCCTTGGCCTGGTTCTGGGCCTCGGCTCAGCTCGCCTCGCCTTGCCTGGGCCTGAACTTCGGCTCGCATCGCCTAGTCCTGGATCTGGGCCTCGGCTCACCTCACCTCGGTCTGGGTCTGGGCCTCGGCTAACATCGCCTCGGACTGGGTTTGGACCTCTTGCTCGCCTCGCCTAGACCAGGGCCTGTGCCTCACCTGGGCCTGGGCCTCGGCTTGTGTTTGGGCCTGGGCCTCGGCTCGCCTCTCCTCGGCCTGGGCCTGGACCTGCCTCGCATCGGCCTGGGCCTCGGCTCGTCTCTCCTTGCCTGGGTCTGGGTCTCGGTTCGCGTTTCCTCTGCTGGGCCTGGGCCTCGGTTCGCCTCACTTGCCCTGGGCCTGGTCCTGGGCCTCGGCTCGCCTCGACTCGCCTGGGCCTGAACCTCGGCTCGCATCGCCTTATCCTGGACCTGGGCCTCGGCTCGCCTCACTTCGGTCTGGGTCTGGGCCTCGGCTCGCATCGCCTCGGACTGGGTTTGGACCTCTGTTCGCCTCGCCTAGACCTCATCTGGGCCTGTACCTGGGCCTCGACATCGGCTCGCCTCGCCTCGGACTGGGTTTGGGCCTCGGCTCGCTTTGTCTAGACCTGGGCTTGGGCCTGGGCCTTGGCTGGGGCTATGGCTCACCATGCTTCGGCCTATGTCTGGGTCTCGGCTCCAATCGCCACGGCCTGGGCCTGGGCCTCGCTTTGTCTTCACAGAGCCTGGGCCTGAGCCAGGGCCTCGACTCCCATCGCCTCGATCTGGATCTCGGATCTCCTCCCCTCACCTTGCCTGGGGCTGGTTCGAACCTCGCATCGCCTTGGTTGATTGATTGATTGATTATAAGCGTTCAATCTGGTGTCGTAACTACTAGGTTATTGACACCGAAAGTAGACTCAATATATATTAACTACTGGATAAAATAAAATATGTCCTATATATTAAAATCAGATCAAGTTAGAGAAACCAACATCTTCAATGAAATTGAAAAGAGAGTCTTCGTCCAAGTCTTTTCCCAAAATGAAACTCAAATTAAAACTCCCAGCCCTGTCCCTGTTAAAATGTCTCTCTCTCTGTTCCACCAAGCTAGGACATTCGACCAGCAAATGTCTAACCGTTAGTGGCACCAAACAATCGCTGCAAAAAGGCTGGTAGTTACCACTCATTAAAAAGCCATGAGAGAAGTTCGTGTGTCCAATTCGGAGGCGACACACTGACACTTCTCTTCTACGACAGCTGGATAAATATATCCATGGATTAACAGAGTCTGTGATTTCTCTCATCTTATTAAATTCGATCAAAGACCATGAGAATTGCCAGGAAGATTTTATTGCATTCTTAATTTCAGGCTGATAGTCGGTATCTGGAAGGGCCTTGTTAATAGGATGTTTTAATGATCCTTCTTTGGCTAACCTGTCAGCCTCCTCGTTGCCTATTATACCGACATGGGACGGAACCCAACAGAACCTAATTAATTTTCTTTTACGACTTAGTAGAAACATCCATTCTAAAATTTCTGAAACTAATGGATGGGTAGGATTATAAGAACTTAAGGCTTCCAAAACACTCTTAGAATCGCTAAAAATTGTGAAACTAAAACCAGCATGGTTTACTATTCTTTTTAAAGCCATTAGAATTCCATGCAGCTCAGCTGTAAAAATTGAAGCAGAGCTAGGCAATGCTCCACTGCAATTAAAACTGGGAAAAACAACTCCAAATCCAACACCAGCATTGGATTTGGAGCCATCTGTATATATACAAACTGAATTTCTGTGATCTTCAAAGTGGGTGAGAAATATCTGTTTGATCACAGGCTCTGGTATTCCAGTCTTAGATACTTCTAAGCAGCTGCAGTGATCTACATGTGGTAGCCTCCAAGGAGGAAATGCTGAATGCTTTACTGGAAGAACTTGAAATTGGGGTAAACCTAATTCTTCTAAAACATGTCTTACTCTAAGTCCAAAGGGAAGTGGACATGAAGATTTATTATTAAAATTATTAAAATTGCCATTAAAAATAATTTTAAAACTTAAGGAGTTAGGAAGTCTTTGAACTCTAGTCCAGTACTTAATCATCTGGGACTGCCTCATTAAAACTAGGGGTAATTCCCCAGCATCAACAAGGAGACTTGGAATTGGTGAGGACTTGAATGCTCCTGTAGCAATCCTCACCCCAGCATGATGAACAGCATTCAGTTTCTCTAGCTTTGTGCTTCTTGCTGACGAGTATATTTCAGATCCATATAAAAGTTTGGGTAAAACCAGTGCCTTATGCAACTGAAGTAGGTGCTTACGATCAGCCCCCCATTTGGTACAGGAAATAACTTTGAGAACATCCAAAACTTTCATGCATTTTATCTTAAGGTTTTTAATATGCGGCTCCCAAGAAAGATATGGATCAAATAGCAGACCCAAAAATTTTGCATCCACCACGCATGAAATAATCTGACCATATAGGTATAAATCTGGGTCAGGATGGTGACCTCTAATTCGGCAGAAATGCATCACTACTGTTTTTGATGGTGAAAAACGAAATCCATGCTCAGAGGCCCATCTAGCTACTTTATCAATTGTCAACTGTAGTTTCCGCTCTGCTACAGACATTCTAGATGCTGCAAATGACAAGGACAAATCGTCAACAAAAAGCGTAAACATTACTTCAGGCGGAATAACGGAAGCAATACCATTGATACTAAGGGCAAACAGGGTTACGCTTAACACACTACCCTGAGGAACTCCTTCTTCTTGTACCGTTAATTTGGATAGAGTATTACCTACTCTAACTTTAAAAAGACTATTTTTTAAAAAAGCTTTGATAAAAAGTGGCAATTCACCTCTCAACCCAATGTTGTGAAGAACTTTTAAAATCCCATACCTCCAAGCAGTATCATATGCCTTTTCAAGATCAAAAAAGACAGTGATATGATGCTGCTTGGATAAAAAAGCATTGCAGATCGAATCTTCCAATCGAATCAGTACATCAGTACAAGAGTGCATTCTGCGGAATCCACACTGAGCAGAAGAGATCACCCCTCTCTGTTCTAGAAACCAAACCAACCTGGCATTGGCCATCTTCTCCATTAATTTACAGAGACAAGATGTCAATGCAATCGGTCGATAACTCGAAGGGATGGAGGAATCTTTACCAGGCTTGAGGAAGGGTAAAATTAAAGCTATTTCCCAAACATCAGGAAAATCGCTATCCTTAAAAATTCTATTTAAAACATCCAAGATAAAAACTTTAGTATTATATGATGAGTTCTTTATCATATCATATATAATTTCGTCAAGTCCAGGAGAAGAGTTTTTACTTTTAGATAAGGCTGATAAGAATTCTTTCATGGAAAAGGGTATATTGTATGATTCACTTACATTAGCAGTGAAATCAATACAACGAGCTTCCTCATTTGAGCGTAATTGATAATACGGTGAGTCAGGGTTTTTGCTAGATACTTTGGCAAAATGCCTTGCAAAAGCTTCACTTACAGTTTTTGGATCTGATACAAATAATCCGTTAATTTTCAAAACAGGAGGAGGGGAAGGTTTGAATTTCCCAGCTATCTTCTTGATCTTGGCCCAAACCAACGTCATTGGAGTTTTCCATGTGATACTAGAGAGAAACAGTATCCAACATTCTCTGCGAGCTTTCTTTATATGCCATCTAAATTGGGCTCGGGCTTTCTTGAAGCATATAAGGTAAACGGTGCACCTATGCCTACGATATCTGGTGAAAGCAGCCCTCATTGCTTTATGTCTTATAGTACACTGTATATTCCACCAGGGAACAGGCTTCCGACGAAATTTTCCACTGGTCTTGGGAATTGAATGATTTGCTGCATTTATTAAAATACTATTCAAATAAGAAATAGCTTCACTAACTGTTGGCAAGTCATTTACATCTGCCTCTATATTGCTTAGTTCTTTAAAAAGAGGCCAATCTGCCCTATCAGTACACCAACGGGGAGCTCTAGCAACAGGAACTGGATTCCCATTTGAAATGATGATTGGGAAATGATCACTTCCAAAGAGATCATCAAGCACATCCCACTCAAAATCCATGAAAGCATTAGGACTTGCAAGGGATAGGTCAATGCAAGAAAAGGTCCCTGTTTGGATATGAAAATGAGTAGGTTTATTGGTATTAAGAACAGTAAGATCTATATTCTCAATGATTTGCTGAAGCTGTTCCCCTTTTGCATTTGATGTCACATCACCCCAAGACTGGTGCCTACTATTCATATCTCCCAAAATTAAAAACGGTTGGGGGAGCTGATTGCATAAACTAGTAAAGTCACTACTAGAAAATTCTCTATTAGGCGAGAGATAGAGAGAGCAAATGTTATATACTCTAGTTATATTAATCTGAATTGCTACTGCTTCCAAAGGAGTATTCAAGGGTAATATTTTATGAGGAATATCATTTCTGACAAGAAGAGCGCTTCCACCATGGCTTCCTTGTAAAGGGTTGATAGGAGAGTGATGCATAAAGTACTCTCTAGGACTAAATATTTGGTTTTCTCCAAACATGGTCTCTTGTAAGGCTATGCATATTGGTGAATGAGAATATATTAGATGTTTAAGCTCTTCATATTTAGCTCTATACCCTTGACAATTCCACTGCAAAATGGCAGAGAGTTTATCTTATTTTATTTGGAAGACTCTTTAGTCTTCCTTGGACCAGGATTTTTTACATTTTGATCTTTTTCTGGTGCCTTCTTGTTCTTAATTGGCACCTTTATGTTCCGCCTTGAGTTACTTAATGTTCTTTGTTCTTTAGGAACTTTTACCACAGATTTTGGTATGACTTCAGTATTCCCAGCTGAGACAGATGACTTCTCACCCTGGACCACTGTGCCATCCAAGGTAGGTTTGTTAGATAAAACTGAAGTCTTAGGCTGAGCTAGAGCACAACCTTGGGCAGAATTATTGGCCTGCACTGGAGCGCAAGCCATTATAGAAGTCTCAGCTTGCTCCGGAGGGCAAACCGAGACAGAAGCTCCAGACCGCACAGGAACGGTAGCCGGAGCAGAAGTCCCAGCCTGCTCCAGATCACATGCCGAGACAGAAGTCCCAGCCCGGACCGGGGATGAGGACGGGACAGGGGTCCCAGCAAGCACCAAAGCACTTGCTGAGACTGAAGTCTCCACCTGAGATGCAGGACAGGTAGAGACTAGGGAATGTTTGGAGGATTTGGGATCCTCCAAATCCATTTCATCATCTAACAAGTTAAACGTATTTTTAAGACAGATTTTTGATGAAAGAGATTCTTCTCTTTCATCACTCAAGCGTCTCTTCATAAGTCTATTATTTGCAGGAGTAATTTCGGAGTTTTTAGGAATGGTCAATTTTGAATTAAGGCTCTTCTCATGTGTAGATACGTCATCTGATGTGTTGGGCATTCTATTATTCAAGGGCTTATGCTTATTAATGATGGAGGAGAAACTTACCCCTGGTCGAATGAACATAGCGTTTACTCGTTGTCTAGCCTCTTTAAAGCTCAAGTGTTCTTTTGCTCTTAGTATCTGAACTTCTTTTTCAAAAGTAAATTTATCACATTTCTTTGAGCTTGCGGGGTGATCTTCACCACAGTTGATGCAGTGTGGAGAATTAGAGCATTCACCATGAGCTTCTAAACCACAATTTTCACAGACTGCATTTTCACCTTTAATTTTTCTCCTACAAGTCCCAATCACATGACCAAATTTTTGCAATAGAAGCACCTTCGACATGATGGAATATATGGTCTAACATTCAGTCGAAGCCACGCAGCCATTATCGTGTTAGGTAGCTTCAGGAGATCAAATGTTAGAACGTACGTGGGCAAGGGTGTTAATACACCACCTATGTTCTTCTTCATTTGTTTCACATCTACTACTCCCTGGTCTTTTAGCTCCATTTGGATTTTTTCTTCAGGATATCTAAGTAATTCTGTAGATCTTATCACGCCTTTAACTTGGTTCAGTCTCTTATTGTATAAACAATCTATTTCTTGACCATCTAGCGACGAGATATTTTGGACTTTAGTGCTATCATCAGGTGATGCAACTTCGACCAGTAAACTGCCATCATTCATGTAAGAAATCTTTGGTTCGATGCTACATTTCATCTTGATTTCGCGATTGACAGAAAACATGTCAAGGTCCCTCATTTGTTGTCCTTCTCTCATTTTCAGAATCAAAAACTTGGCATAGTTGTTGGGTTCAAATTTTCCTGGCGTTATCTCAATTTTTCCTGAATTGCCTTTCCCTGTCCTCCTGATCCTAGACCTAGTGTCAGTATCTGATAGAGTAGGGAAATAAGGCTCTAATGTCATAAACATTAGAGGTCTTGGAAGAGTCTAAAACTGTGTCCCTATTCAAGCCAGAGTCGTCAACAGAAGGGGGGGTATTGTTCTCCATAAGAACGGGTTTTCAAATATTCGACCAAGTAGCCTTCCACCCACCAAAAATCCCATGATTCGGAGCCCAACAAGGGAGGGATATGGCTTGTCATGTCATGTAACCATCCCTAGAAGCTACTACCCGGCTATACACATGATCCCCAGCACCTAAGGCGTCCTCAGTCCGTCGAGATCGGACCCAGTGCCGGGAACCATGTTTGACATAAGACTTTCCCCTCGCTCGCGCACGTCAGGTACTCGAATTCTAAGGGTGGAGAGGCATGTCAGTCCTCTCCACCCTCCAACAAATCCAAAGAGCAGTCCAAGCCATAGTCGAAAAGGGAGCAGAAGTCGTACATCGTAAATCAATTCAGAAAGAAGAAGAGGAGAGAAGGAATAAAAATTAGGAGAAAGAGGTAAAAGGTCCTAACAAAATTAGTTGAGCAAGCAACTGAAGTCCAAAAATAAAGCATCAGACTCCAGTTGCTTGCCCCTAAGCCCCTCCACTGCGGCAAAGAGTTAGGAATTGGAGGGGCGCATCGCCTTGGACTGGGCCTGGACCTGGGCCTCGGTTCGCATCGCCACGACATGGTCCTGGGCCTCGCCTCGACTCGCCTCGCCTCGCCTCGATTGGGCCAGAGCCTGGGCCTCGGCTCGCCTCACCTAGCCTGGGCCATGACCTGGGCCTCGGCTCGCCTCGCCACGGTTTGGGCCTGGGCCTCGGCTCTCCTCGCTCGCCTCGCCTCGCTTCGCCTCGCTTCGCCTCGTCACAGTCTGAGCCTGGGCTTCGGCTCTCCTCGCCTCGGCATGGACCTGGGCCTCGGCTCGACTCGTCCCGCCTATGCCTGAGCCTCGGCTCACCTCGCCTCGCTTAACCTCGCCTGGGCCTCGGCCTCGGCTCCCCTCGCCTAGGCCTAGTCCTGGGCCTGAGGCTCGGCTCACCTCACCTCCCCTGGTTGTGGGCTTGGGCCTTGGCTCGCCTCACCTCGCCTAGGCCTAGGCCTGGACCTCGGCTCGCCTCCACTAGGCCTGCGCTGTGCCTCGGCTCACCTCGTGTCGGCCTGAGCATGGGACTAGCCTTGACACGCCTGGGCCTGGGACTCACCTTGGCCTGCGCTGGGCTTCGGCTCACCTTGACTCGGTCTGGACCTGGTCCTTGCCTCGCCTGGGCCTGAGCCTGGTCTTTGGCTCGCCTCCCCTCACCTAGGCCTGAGTCTCGCCTCGCCTCGCCTCGCCTCGACCTAAGCCTCGCCTCTCCTTACCTCCCCTCGGTGAGGGCCTGGGCCTCGGCTCGCTTCGCCTCACCTCGCCAGGGCCTGGGCCTCAGTTCGCCTCGCCTCGGCCTTGGCCTGGTACTTGGTTCGCTTCCTCTCGCCTCGGTCTGGGCCTAGGCGTGGGCCTCGGTTCGCCTCACCTTGGCCTCTGTTTGGGCCTGGGCCTCGGCTCACCTCGCCTCTCCATCTATGGACCTGAGTCTGGGCCCAGGGTGAAGCAAGGTGAGCCATAGGCCCGGTCCAGGGGAAGTGAGCCAAGGCCCAGGCACATGCCGAGGCGAAGGCGAGCCGAGACGAGGCCCAGGACCAGACTGAAGAGACGCGAGTCAGGGCCCAGACCCAGGCCGAAGCAATGTGAGCCATAGATAGCCCCAGCAAAGACCCACGGGAAGCGAGCTAAGGCCCAGACACATATCGAGGCGAGACGAGGCTAGGCGAGCCCAGACCCAGGGCGAGGTGAGGCGAGCCGAGGCCCAGGGTCATGCCCAGGCAAAATGAGCCAAGGCCTAGGTCCAAGTCTAGACAAAGCGAGCCGAGTCCCAAACCCAGTCCGAGGCGAGGCGAGCCGATGTCGAGGCCCAGGCACAGGCCCAGATGAGGCGAGGTGAGGCACAGGCCCAGGTCTAGGCGAGGCGAACAGAGGTCCAAACCCAGTCCGAGGCGATGCGAGCCGAGGCCCAGACCCAGACCGAAGTGAGGCGAGCCGAGGCCCAGGTCCAGGATAAGGCGATGCGAGCCGAGGTTCAGGCCCAGGCGAGGCGAGGTGAGCCGAGGCCCAGGACCAGCCCCAGGGCAAGTGAGGCGAGCCGAGGCTTAGGCCCAGCAGAGGAAACGCGAACCGAGACCAAGACCCAGGCAAGGAGAGACGAGCCGAGGCCCAGACCGATGCGAGGCAGGCCCAGGCTCAGGCCGAGGAGAGGCGAGCCGAGGCCCATGCCCAAACACAAGCCAAGGCGAGGCGAGCCGAGGTGAGGCACAGGCCCTGGTCTAGGCGAGGCGAGCAAAAGGTCCAAACCCAGGCCGAGGCCCAGGCCCAGGCGAGGCAAGCCGATGCCGAGGCCCAGACCCAGGCGAGGCGAGCCAAATCCGAGGCCCAGGCCCAGGTGAGGCGAGGCGAACAGAGGTCCAAACCCAGTCCGAGGTGATGCGAGCCAAGGCCCAAGCCCAGTCCGAGGCGAGGCGAGCCGAGGCTCAGGCCCAGACCCAGGCGAGGAGAGTCAAACTGAGGCCCAGGGCGATGCGAGGCGGTCCGAGGCCGAGCCCCAGGCTACGGCCCCGGCGATGTTGAGGCGATCCCTGGGCCTTGACGTGGCGTGGCGAGCCGAGACCCCGGCCCAAGCACAGGCCGAGGCCCAGACACAGCCCCAGCCCCATGTTGAGGCGAGGCGAGCCGAGACCCAGTCTCATGCCGAGGCAAGGCGAGCCGAGGCCCAAGCCCAGGCCGAGTCGAAGCGAGCCAAGGCCCAGGCCCATGCTCAGGCGAGGCGAGATAAGGCCCAGCCCCATGCTCAGGCGAGGCGAGCCGAGGCCCAAACCTAGTCTGAGTCTGGGCCTGGGCCTTGGCTCGCCTGGACTCGCCCGGGCTTAGGCTCGCCTCGCCTTGTCCTGGGCCTGAGCCTCGACTCGTCTCGTCTCGCCTCGCTTGGTTCTTGGCTTGATTGAGGGCGTGGGCATCGGTTTGCCTCGCCTGGGCCTGGGCTTGGTCCTCGCCTCATCCTGGGCTTGGGCCTCAGCTCGCCTCGTCTGTGCCTGGACCTGGGCTTCGGTGAGGTGAGGCGAGGCACACGCCCAGGTGTAGGAGAGGCGAACAGAAGTCCAAACCCATTCCGAGGCGATTGCGAGCAGAGGCCCAAGCCCGGGCCGAGGCGAGGCGAGGAGAGACGAGCCCAAGGCCCAAGCGGGGCGAGCCGAGGCCAAGGCCCAAGCCCAGGTGAGGAGAGGCGAGCTGAGGCCTCGCCTGACCTCGCCTGGGCCTAAGTCTGGGCCCTGACCTTGGCTCGCCTGGACTCACCCGGGTCTGGGCTCGCCTCGCCTTGTCCTGGGCCTGAGCCTGGACTCGTCTCGCCTCGCCTGGTCCTTGGCCTAATTGAGGGCTTGGGCATCGGTTTGCCTCGCCTGGGCCTGGGCCTGGGCCTGGGCTTGGGCCTCAGCTCGCCTCGTCAGGGGCTGGACCTAGGCCTGGGCCTAGGCTTGCCTTACCTTGGGCTAGGATTGAGCCTCGGCTCGCCTCGCCTGGGCCTGGTCCTCGTCTCGCATTGCCTAAGCCTGGGCTGAGCCTCTGCTCGTCTCGACTCGCCTGGACCTGTGCCTGGGCCCGGGCCTGTGTCTCGGCTCACCTCGTCTGGCCCTGTGGCTGGGCCTGTGTCTCGGCTCGCCTCACCTGGGCCTGTGGCTGGGCCTGTGTCTCGGCTCGCCTCACCTTGGCCTGTGGTTGGGACTGTGCCCGGGCGTGGGCCTGTGGCCTAGTCCTTGGCCTCGTCTCGCCTCACCCCGGTCCGGGCCTGGGCCTCGACTCGCCGCGCCTGACCTGCGTCTGGACCTGGGCTTGGGCCTCGGATCGCCTGACCTCGGACTCGGCCTGGGCCTCGGGTCGCCTTGCCTGGGCCTGGGTCTTGGTCTAGGCCTGGACCTGGGCCTCGGCTCGACTCGCTTGGTCCTGAGCCTCGGCTCGCATGAGCCTGAGCCTGGGCCTGGGTCTCGGCTAACCTTGTCTAGGCCTTGGGTTGGGCCTGGGCTCGGCTCGGCTCGCCTCGACTTGTCTGGACCTGGGCCTCAGCTCGCCTCGCTTGGGCCTATGCCTGGGCCTGATCCTGAGCCTGGGTCTCGGCTTCGGCCTGGGCCTGGTCCTCGGCTCGCCTCCCCTCGCCTGGACCTGAGCCTCGGCTCGCTTCCCTTCGCCTAGTCCTGAGCCTCGGCTCGTCTTGCTTCGCCTCGCCAGGACCTGGACCTGGGCCTGGGCCTGGGCCTCTGCTAGTCTAGTGTTGGCCTTGGCCTGGGGCTTGGCTCGCCTCGCCTCGCCTGGGCCTGGGACTGGGTTTGGACCTGACCTGCGTCTTGGCCTGGGCCTGGGGTTCGGCCCGCCTCGCCTGAGCCTGGGCCATGGCTTTGGCTCGTCTCGCCTTAACGTGGACCTGGGCCTCGCCTCGCCTCGCCTCGCGTGACCTCGGCTTGGGCCTGGAGCTCGCTTCGCCTCGCCTCGGCCTTGGCTCGCCTTGCTTGGGCTCGGCTCGGGCCTGGGCCTGAGCTCGCCTCGCCTCGTGAGGGCCTGGTCCTGGGCCTCGACCTGGGTCTTGGCCTGAGCCTCTGCCTGGGCCTCTGCCTGAGGATCGACCTGGGCCTGGGCCTGGGCCTGGGCCTTGGCTGACCTCGGCTTGTCTGGGACTCTGCCGGACCTGGTCCTGGGACTCGCCTCGCCTGATCCTCGGACTTGGCCGGGGTCTCGGCGTGGTCCTGGTCCTTGGCCTCTGCATGGGCCTGTGCATGGGCCTGAGCATTCCCCTGGTTCTATGCCTGGGCCTGAGCCTTGTCCTGGTCCTGGTCCTGGACCTGGACCTCGGCCTCGGCTTGAGCCTGGGACGTGGCCTGGGCCTGAGCCTCGGCCTGGGGCTCAGCCTGGTCCTGGACCTGGGCCTCGGCCTGGGCCATGGCCTGGACCTGGGCCTCGGCCTTGGCCTGAGCCTAGGCCTCTGCCTGGGCCTTTGCCTGGCCTGAGGCTGGGCCTCGGCCTCGGTCTGGGCTTGGGCCTGGGCCTTTGCCTGGACTCAGCCTGGTCCTGGGCCTGGGCCTGGGCCTGAGCCAAAAATAGACACAGGTGACAAGCAAAGGCATCTGCCTCTTGACTTTGCGAGAGCATCCTAGATATGTTTTGGTGCGGTACTCAAGTGTGTACAAAGCATATAAACATAAGTTGTATATGAATAAATGTACATATATATATATATATATATATATATATATATGTTTTGGAAGGAGGCCATTTATGATGCATGCGTTGTTGAAGTCAACAGCTGCGATAGCATTATTATGCTTGTAGAAATGCTTTTCTAAGTTGCGCACCAATGTGCGGTCGTCTGGAAGCAGGTTCTTAAGGAGATTGCTGAAGTCCATGGTGTATATCTCTCGAGACGTCTTTCGGCCTTAACTGGCCATCTTCAGGAGGTGTGGGCTGGTCAAATTGATGAAAACAACACCACCATCATCATCGAGAGAAACAACGACACCAGACGGCTAAGAATGACAGAAGCGGTGCTCATTTTCAACCAAAAGCCTGCTATCAACATCCAACAACAGCCCGAAATGTCTTTACCAACCAGAAGGCAGAGAATGATTCCCGTGCGCTGATTGGCTGACGCCCCGTCCCGGGCACTGCCCGGTGATCCGCTCCACACCGCTATATACCGTCACACAGCCACTTCGATTCATTCTCCGTCATCAATTTGACCAGCCCACACCTCCTGAAGATGGCCAGTTAAGGCCGAAAGACGTCTCGAGAGATATACACCATGGACTTCAGCAATCTCCTTAAGAACCTGCTTCCAGACGACCGCACATTGGTGCGCAACTTAGAAAAGCATTTCTACAAGCATAATAATGCTATCGCAGCTGTTGACTTCAACAACGCATATATATATGTATATATATATGTGTATATATGTATATATATGTATATACACACACACACACACACACATATATATATATATATATATATATATATATATTGTGCATTTGTGTGGGCACTCCTGTATATCAATATCGGTAGAGCAATGACCTAATCAAACAATTTTAAAGGAAGTTTTAACTAATATTTAACTTAGTCACTCACATTAATAATACCAAAAGATAATATACATACACACACACACACACACACACACACACACACTCACACAACTAATTAACCTTGTAAAAAGTTTAAATTCTGATGTTGCTTGACTGCCCAGGACATCAGAATATCACCAGTGGGGCGACAGCAATTGATCACTTTACTTCGTCTCCAACAAGGCAATTGACAGTAAATCATAACGTTCGCAACCGTAACTTATCATAGAATAGACTTAGTCACAAATCTAGCCGATATAATTGTTGTGAGAGTCAAAACTTCACGGGCCCCTTCCAGTCGTCAAAGGTTATGACACCTTGAATTAGTAAAGGCGATATATATATATATATGTATATATGTATATATATATATATATATACATATATATATGTATATATATATATATATATATATATATATATATATATATATATATATATATATATATATATATATATTTGTGTGTGTGTGTGTGTGTGTGTGTGTGTGTGTGTATGTGTATGTATTCTCGGAACTAGTGACTAAAAAAATACCTGAGTAAAACAGGCTAACAATTCGAATACAAGGAAACATTAATGTGTTTGCTACAACTACTGCTACTATTACTAATACCACCACTGCTATTACTACTACTAACTCTTTTAGCACATCTACTACCACTACTATTGCTACTACTACTGATGCTACTGCTATTTCTGCTACTACTACTACTATTACTACTACTACTTCCTCCTTCTCCTCCTCCACCTTTTCTCATCTTCCTTCTTGTCTTCCTCCTTTTCCTCCTCCTCCTCCTCCTCCTTTTTGCACTTTTCTCAAAAAGGTCATCTGTTCTTTCCCTCTTCCTTCTCATCATCTTCCTACTCCTCCTTCACCTTTTCTTCATCTTCCTCCTTGTCTGCCTCCTCCTCCTCCTCCTTCTCTTTGCACTTTTCTCAGCGAGGTCACCAGTTCTTTTCCTCTTCCTTCTCATCATCTTCCTCCTCCTTCTCTTTGCACTTTTCTCAAAGAGGTCATCAGTGCTTTTCCTCTCCTTTCTCATCATCATCTTCCTCCTCGTCCTTCTCCTCCATCTCCTCCTCCTCCTCCTCCATCTTCTTTCTCTGTATAGCTAGATTTGTCGCCTGATTTAAATATAGGAACTACTTTTGTTGTTTTCATAGCATCTAGGAATATTCCTTGCTCAATGATTTATTGCATATTGCTATCTTTTTTTAATGTTTGGCATGATTTCCTTTACGAGGCTCATATTGATTCCTAGATAATCAAGCGATTTCTTGCTTTGTATTGATGGAACGGGAGTTCATAAGCTCGTCTTCGGTGACGGGTTTTAAAAATTGTGTTATTGATTCGTTGTTTCATAAAAGTCTCATAAGTTTGATTGATGATAATGATATGGTTTTACGTCACACACTACCCCCTTATCGGGAGCCCCGTTACAGAGGGCTTTGTAGCGTGGAATTTAATGAACCATACCCTTGGTTCAACTGATTAGTTGATTTTATTATCTTCGCAAGGTTAGGTCCTACGTGGGAGAGGAAATCATGAAATGAATTTGCTACATCTTTTTTGTTTTGCCTTTTTTTTTTTTAATAAGGTCTTTATATTCGTCGGGATTTTTACTTTTTGACTTAGCTAAGTTGTTTATCAATTCCCATGTTTTTTTTTTACTATATCATCTTTATTATTTTCAAACAGTGTGTCATAGTGTAGGATTGTTGTCAGTTTGTTTGTGTACATTTTGTATATGATTTCGTCAGTCGTGGACTTACTTTAAATGAATTTCTTGTAGAGTTGATTTTTCTTTCGACACGTGTTCTGGCTGTTAGTAAACAAAGGGTTTTGAATTTTTATTGTTTGATTTTATTTCCACTTCTCTCTCTGGGCAACATTTGTTAAAATTACTCATAACCATGCTTACAAATTCGTGTTTTTGACGTATTTAGTCTCCAGCGCCCTTGTGGAGCTGACGATTAACGCTGTATAGAGTATTATTATTATTATTTAACTATACCTATGCATCTAATTATGTATTCTATTTGTTATTTACATTATTATAATTTTTATTTATTATTTTATTATTATTATAATTTTTTTTATTTGGCATCCGACCTAGATATGGACCAAAAGGTCTCCTGTCGGCATGCTCCGCCTTTGTAATCCTTTATCCGGTAAGAAATTAACTAGGCACCTGGGGTCAGTCCATGTCTTACTTATCACTATGACGTCAAAACTTTTATTGAGCAACTTGAGATAACAATAAATTTTCTGGCAATTGGCATTTCAGCTCCTGGCATTAAAGTGAATCAAAGCGAAACCGTTACTCTCATGGAACTGTGTGTCAAATTGTGTATCACAGTAGTAATTGCAGTCTTTTGTTAGCTTCGAGTAAAATGTTTAATTCAGGATCAATTGGGGTGTTACTGTGATTAAATATCGTAAATTCTTTGTCTGGTGTTTTGTCTATATCTTTGTACTTGTTAATAGCGGTGTATACATCTGGGTTTTTTGTTGCATGTTATGTTGAGGAATACAATATTTCGATTTCTGTGTTAGACGAGGCATGAAAGGGGAATATTTTTGAACAGTCTGAGCAGAACCAGTTTTTGAATATATTATGGTTATTTTTGACAGTGTTTGCAGGAACATTTGCGCACATACCGGGTAAGTCTGAAACTATTTTGGCCGAATATGATGGGAAACGCTGGATAGGAATTAGCGGGCAGCAGTTTCTGGTATACAGCTGTGTTGGGTAGGAAAAAATGATCGAGTGGTAATTGAACAGTTGATAACGTGACGGAAACTGAGGGGGGGGGGCGCAGAGGCTAAAGCCCGAAATTCTTTTTTTCTTCTTTTTTGACGGGAGAGACGCTAAAACCCGAAATTGTTATCATTATTATTTTTTTTTGATGGTGGACGAAACTAAATACTAAATATTTTTTCTTTTTCTTTTTTGAGGTGGGGGGGGGCACTTTCAGTATAGGTCGGTCGGCATGTGATGGTTTCTTTCCCATATTTTATTTTAATTTCTATTTTATATTATTTTGTATTCGCAGAGCTGCTGCGTTCATCTATCCTGGTCTCATGAAAGATCTTTAACGACATACCGAAAGCCACAAACAAATTAAAATCGCCAGGTTAGTAAGGCAATACATATAGCTACACTTAAACAAGACATGAGAGGTGGAAGTGGGATGATAATACACGGAAAAATAATTAATTAGTCCTGACACGTGTGGTGTGTCACAGGGATCAGTATTTGGTTCGCGTTCTATTCTTCATCAAATGGAACGAGATGGGCTCTCTAAGACTGTCAGAAAACAAAGGAGAAGTTATCAAGTATAACCCGCTTCACACACTGTCCGTTTTCGTCTACTATTGTGACTTTGAGTAGAAACGACTTCGGTTACAGCTTGTTTGTTTTCCGAATCTCCAAATGTCAAAACACCTTTGCGTCATATATTGAGAAAGTGAATTAATAGAAGTTAAGACAATAGGAATATTTGGACACATTATTGACATGTTCTTGGGGGGTGTCAAGGACAATGTAAGCGAATTCTTCTTGCAGCTATTGAAATTCACAACAGTTGACAAGAATCGGCCCAGCGTGAAGCGGACTGGAAATCCCCGGGACAATGTAACCACACACCAACAACCACACAGGATCTAGGACCAAGTGTCATAAAGGAATTGACAATACAGTGCTCGTATTGGCGTGATCCTTTAACTTGGATTGGGATACTCAGAGCTCAGAGGAAGATTAGCGTCTCAGATTGAACATCGTGTAAGGGAGGGAACCTTTATTGGTACGATGTTTCGTTTGCTACAATTTTATCAAGTATTTTGTCGGTAACTGCCAATTTCATGCAAGGTTAGTGCTGTCGGTAGTAACTCGTGTTTCTATCCTTTGTGGGAGATATTGCACCGAAGCGGTGTATTTGTGGATGTTGTACAGGAGAGATAGGACCATAGCGGACCAGAGAGATAGTATTGAGCACCATGCTATCATAATTTATGTATATATCAATGTTTTATTCATTCATTAATTTATTAATGTGTGTGTGTGTGTCTGTGTGTGTGTGTGTGTGTGTGTGTGTGTGTGTGTGTGTGTGTGTGTGTGTTATCTTTTGGTATTATTAATGTGAGAGACTAAGTTAAATATTAGTTAAAACTTACTTTAAAATCATTTGATTACTTCATTGCTCTACCGATATTGATATACATAGCGCTATACAGAAGGAAGTGCCCACACAAATATACAAATAATCTATACAGAACCCTCGTAGGCCAGTAAAGCTACCGGAGTAAGTTAAACATATAATTGCATAAACAATGTTAGTCACCTTGTACTGAGGTGTAAAAGTTCTGACAATCTATATATATGTATATATATATATATATATATATATATATATATATATATATATATATATATATATATATATATGTACCTGGGCCCAGGCAGAGGACCAGGCCCAGGTTCACCCAGCGGCCCAGTCCCAGGCTCAGGCACAGACCTACACCTAGGCTACAGCCAAGGACCAGGCCGAGCCCCAGGACCAGGACCATGCCGAGGCACAGGACCAGGCCGAGGCACAGGCCATGGCCGAGGCTCAGGCTCAAGTCGAGGTCCAGGACCAGGACCACGCTAAGACCCCGGCCAAGTCCGAGGATCAGGCGAGCCGAGTCAAAGGACCAGGCCCGGCAGAGGCCCAGGCAAGCCGAGGTGAGCCAAGGCCTAGGCCCAGGCCCAGGCACAGGTCGATCCTTAGGCAGAGGCCCAGGCACAGGCAGAGGCTCAGGCCAAGACCCAGGCCGAGGCCCAGGACCAGGCCCTCACGAGGTGAGGCGAGCTCAGGCCCAGGGCCTCACCGAGCCGATTCAAGGCGAGCCCAGTCCGAGGCGAGGCGAAGCGAGCTCCAGGCCCAAGCCGAGGTCATGCGAGGCGAGGCGAGGTGTAGGTCCACGTTAAGGCGAGACGAGCCGAACCCCAGGCCCAGGCCAAGACAGGTCAGGCCCAAACCCATTCCCAGGCCCAGGCGAGGAGAGGCGTGCCAAGCCCCAGGCCTTGGCCAACACTAGACTAGCAGGGGCCCAGGACCAGGCCCAGGTCCAGGTCCTGGCGAGGCGAAGTGAGCCGAGGTCCAGGCCCTCACCGAGGCGAGGCAACACGAGCCGAGGCTCAGGACTAGGCGAGGGGAGGCGAGCCAAGGACCAGGCCCAGGCCGAAGCCAAGACCCAGGCTCAGGCTCAGGCCCAGGCATAGGCCCAAGCAAGGCGAACTGAGGCCCAGGTCCAGGCAAGTCGAGGCGAGCCGAGCCGAGGCCCAACCCAAGCCCTAGACAAGGTTAGCCGAGACCCAGGCCAAGGCTCAGACTCATGCGAGCCGAGGCTCAGGACCAGGCGAGTCGAGCCGAAGCCCAGGTCCAGGCCTAGACCCAGACCCAGGCCCAGGCAAGGCGAGCCGAGGCCCAGGCCGAGTCCGAGGTCAGGCGATCCGAGGCCCAAGCCCAGGCGAGCCGAGGCCCAGGCCCGGACCGGGGCGAGATGAGACGAGGCCAAGGACTAGGCCCAGGCCTATCAGGCGATCCGAGGCCCAAGCTCAGGCGAGCCGAGGTCCAGGCCCGGACTGGGGCGAGATGAGGCGAGGCCAAGGACTAGGCCCAGGCCCTCGCCCGGGCACAGTCCCAGCCACAGGCCAAGGCGAGGCGAGCCGAGACACAGGCCCAGCCATAGGGCCAGGCGAGGCGAGCCGAGACACAGGCCCGGGACCAGGCACAGGTCCAGGCGAGGCGAGGCGAACAGAGGCCCAGCCCAGGGTTAGGCGATGCGAGCCGAGGACCAGGCCCAGGCCCAGGCGAGGCGAGCCGAGGCTCAATCCTAGCCCAAGGTAAGTCAAGCCTAGGCCCAGGCCTTGGTCCAGGCACTGGCGAGGCGAGCCGAGGACCAGGCCCAGGCTCAGGCCCAGGCCTGGCCGAGGCGAGGCGAACCGAGGCCCAGTTCGAGTCCGAGGTCAGGCGAGCCGAGGATCAGGCCCAGACCCAGGCGAGGCGAGCCGAGGCCCAGGTCCAGGCACAGGTGAGGCGAGCTGAGGCCCAAGCCCAGGGTGAGGCGAGGTCCAAGCCCAGGCCCACGCCCAGGCCCAGGCGAGGCAAACCGTTGCCCAAGCCCTCAATCAGGCCAAGGACCAGGCGAGGCGAGACGAGTCGAGGCTCAGGCCCAGGACAAGGCGAGGCGATCCCAGGCCCGGGCGAGTCCAGGCGAGCCAAGGCCCAGGTGCAGACTCGGGCCCAGGCGAAGTCAGGCGAGGCCTCAGCTCGCCTCTCCTCACCTGGGCTTGGGCCTTGGCCTCGGCTCGCCCCGCTTGGGCTTGGGCCTGGGCCTCGTCTGGGTCTGGGCCTGGGCCTCGCTTCAACTCGCCTGGATTTTTGGTTCCGCTCGCCTCACCTCGCCTGTGCCTGGGATTCGGCTCGTCTCGTATCGGCCTGGGCCTGCACCTCAGCTCACTGCTCCTCGCCTAGGTCTGGACCCGGGCCTGAGCCTAGGCCGCGGCCCGCCTCGCTTTGTCCTGCGCCTGGACCTCGGCTCGCCTCGCCGTTGGCCTAGGCCTCGGATTCGGCTCACCTCGCCTCAGACTGGGTTTGGTCATCGGCTCGCCTCGTCTGAGCATGGGCCTGGGCTTGGATCGCCTCGCCTGAGCATGGACCTGAGCCTTCGCTCACCTCGACTCGGCCTGGGCTTGGGCCTCGGCTCGCCTCGCCTCGGCATGAGACTGGGTCTCCGCTCGCCTCGCCTCAGCATGGGCCTGGGTCAGGGCCTCGGCCTGTGCTTGGGCCTGGGTCTCGGCTCGCCTCGCCTCGGCATGGGCCTGGGATCGCTTCGCCTCGTCCTGGGCCTTAGCCTGGGCCTCGGACCGCCTCAAATCTCCCTGGGCCTCGGCTTGACTCGCCTCGCCTCGGCCTGGGCTTGGGCCTGTGCCTCGCCTCGCCTCACTTAGGCCTGGGCCTCGGGTTTGGCTCGCCTCGCATCGGCCTGGGCGCCTGGGCCTCAACCACGGGTCGCATCGCCTTTTCCTGGACCTGGGCCTCGGTTCGCCTCGCCTCGGCCTGGGTCTGGGCCTCGGCTCGCATCGCCTCAGACTGGGTTTGGACCTCTGCTCGCCTCGCCTATGCATGAGACTGGCCCTCGGATCGCCTCGCTTTGGCCTGTGCTTGGGCCTGGGCCTCGGCTCGCCTCATCTAGGTCTGGATCTGGGCCTCGGCTCGCCTCGCCTGGGCATGAGCTTTGGCTCGCCTCGCCTGGCCATGGGCCAGGACCTCGGTTCCTTTTGCCTTGGCATGGGCCTGAGCTCGCCTCGCCATGGAACTGGGCCTCGGCTCGCCTCGCCTCGCTTCCCCTGAATCTGGGCCTGGGCCTGGGCCTGGGCCTTGGCCTCGACTCGCCTCGCCTCGCCTCGCCTCGCCTGGGCCTGTTCCTAAGCTTGGGCATAGACCTGGGCCTGGTCCTCGGTTTCGCCTCGCCTCACCCTGCCTCGCCTGGGCCTGGGCCTCGACCTGGGGCTGGGGCTGGGCCTTGCCCTGGGCTTTTCCTTCGGCTCGCCTCGTCTCACCTGGGAATGAGCCTGGGATTCGGTTCGTCTCGTCTCGGCCTGGGCCTCGGCTCGCCTCACTTGCCCTGGGCCTGGATCTGGGCCTCGGATCAGCTCGCCTCGCCTTGCCTGGGCCTGAACTTCGGCTCGCATCGCCTAGTCCTGGGTCTGGGCCTCGGCTAACATCGCCTCGGACTGGGTTTGGACCTCTTGCTCGCCTTGCCTAAACCAGGGCCTGTGCCTCACCTGGGCCCGGGCCTCGACTTCGGCTCGCCTCATCTCGGCTCGCCTCGCCTCGGCTTGTGTTTGGGCCTGGGCCTCGGCTCGCCTCTCCTCGGCCTGGGCCTGGGCTCGCCTCTCCTCGGCCTGGGCCGCGGCTCGCCTCTCTTCGGCCTGGCCCTGGGCCTGCCTCGCATCGGTCTGGGCCTCGGCTCGTCTCTCCTTGCCTGGGTCTGAGTCTCGGTTCGCGTTTCCTCTCCTGGGCCTGGACCTCGGCTCGCCTCACTTGCCATGGGCCTGGTCCTGGGCCTCCGCTCACATCGCCTCGCCTGGGCCTGAACCTCGGCTCGCATCGCCTTATCCTGGACCTGGGCCTCGGCTCGCCTCACTTCGGTCTGGGTCTGGGCCTCGGTTCGCCTCGCCTAGACCTGGGCCTGTGCCTCACCTCACCTCGCCTCATCTGGGCCTGTGCCTGGGCCTCGACACCGGCTCGCCTCGCCTTGGACTGGGTTTGGGCCTCGGCTCGCTTTGTCTAGACCTGGACCTGGATCTGGGCCTCGGCTCATCTCGCCTGGGCATGACCCTGGGCCTCGGCTCGCCTAGCCTCGCCCTGGGTCTGGGCTCGCCTTGCCTCGCCTAGCCTCGTCTCGCCTCGGCATGTGTCTGGGCCTTGGCTCGCCTCCCGTGGGCCTTTGCCGGGGCTATGGCTCACCTTGCTTCGGCCTGGGTCTGGGCCCTGACTTGCATATCCTCAGTCTGGTCCTGGGCCTCGCCTCAGCTCGCTCTTCGCCTCGGCATGGCTCGCTTCCCCTGGGACTGGGTAGGGCCTATGGCTCACCTTACTTCGGCCTGGACCTGGGTCTCGCCTCGCATCTCCTCGGCCTGGGTCTGGGTCTCGCCTCGCCTCGCTTTGACAGAGCCTGGGTGTGAGCAAGGGCCTCGACTCGCATCGCCTCAGCCTGGGTCTGGGCCTCGGATCTCCTCCCCTCACTTTGCCTTGGCCTGGTTCTAAGTTCTCATCGCATCGTACTGGGCCTGGGCCTCGGCTCGCTTCGCCTCGACCTGGTCCTGAGCCTCGCCTCGTCTCGCCTGGGCCTCGCCTCGTCTCGCCTGGGCCTCGGCTCGCCTCACCTCGGCCTCCGTTGGGTCTCGGCTCACCCCAACTCGGCCTGGGCCTAGGCCTCAGCTCGCCTCCCCTCGCCTGGGCCTGGGCATGGGCCTCGGCTTGCCTCGCCTCGCCTCACCAGGGCCTGGGTCTAGGCCTATGCCTGGGCCTCGGTTCGCCTCCTCTCGGCTGGGCATGGGCATGGGCATGGGCATGGGCATGGGCATGGGCATGGGCCTCAGCTCGCCTCGCCTCACCAGGGCTTGGGCCTGGGCCTATGCCTGGGCCTCGGCTCACCTCTCAGCCTGAGCCTAAGCCTGAGACTGGGCTTCAGCCTGGGTATCGGCCTGGGGTTGGGCTTGCGCCTGGGCCTCGAACTGGGCCTGGACCTGTGCCTCGGCCTCTGCTCGCCTTTGCCTCTTCTTCTAACTGAGTCTGTGTCTGGGCCAGGGTCATGGAATACCCTTGCATTGGCATCTTCCTCGGCTTCGGCCTGGGCCTTGTCCTAGGAATTGGCTCGTCTCGTCTCGCCTCGCCTCGACCTGGGTCTCCCCTCAGCCGAGGCCGAGGCGATGCTAGCCAAGGCCAAGCCCCAGGCCCAGACCCAAGCCCAGGCCGAGGCAAGGTCAGCTGAGGCCCAGGCCCAAGCCCATATCCAAGCCCAGACGAGTCTAGGTGAGCTCAGGCCCAGGCTCTGGACGAAACGAGGCAAGCCGAGGACCAGGTGAGGCCCACGTCTAGGCTCAGACAAGTCGAGCCGAGGCCCAGGTCCAGGCCGAGGCGAGGCAAGACGAAACCCAGGGCCATCCCAAAGTCGAGGCCGAGGCGAGGGAGCTGAGGCCAAGACCCATCACCAAGTCTAGGCCCCAGCGAGGCGAGGCGAGCCGAGGCCCAGGCCCAAGACCAGTTTCAAGAGAAGCGAGTCGAGGCCCAGCTCCAGGTTCAGGCGAGTCGAGCCGAGGCCCAGGTCTAGGCCCAGGCCCAAGGACCAAGCACAAGCCGAGGCCCAGGCCAAGACCCAGGCGAGACAAGGCGAGCCCAGGCCCAGGAACAGGCCGAGGGGAGGTCAGCCGAGGACCAATCCCAGGCACAGGTGCAAGCCCAGGCGACTCGAGGCCCAGGCCCTAACGCAGGTCATGGCCCATGCACAGGCCCAGGCGAGACGAGGCGAGCCGAGACCCAGGCACAAGCTGAGGCGAGGCGGGTCCATGTCCAGGTCAAGGCCCAGAGCCAGGCCCAGGCGTGTCTAGGCGAGCCGAGGCCCAGGCCCATACTTAGACCCAGGCACAGTAGAGGCGAGGCGAGCCGAGACCCAGACCAAGTCCGAGGCGAGGGGACCCGAGGTCCAGGCCCAGGTCCAGGCCCAGGTCCAGGCCCAGGCGAGGCGAGCCAAGGCCTAGGCCCAGTACGAGGCAAGGAGAGCCAAGTACTAGGCCCAGTCCGAGGCGAGGCGACCTGTGGCCCAGGACCAGGAGGGGCGAGATGAGCCGAGGTTCAGGCCCAGGTCGAGGCGAGGCAAGCCGAGAACCAAGCCCAGGCCTAGGCCCAGCCCTATCATGAGGCGATGCGACCCGATGCCCAGGGTTGTGCCCAGGCCTATGCCGAGGCGAGGGGAGAGCGAGGCGAGTCCAAAACCAGGCCTAGCCCGAGATCAGACGAGCTCAGGCCCAAGCCAGTCCGAGGCCCAGGCCCAGGTCAGGCGAACCGAGGCCAGGCCAACGATTAATTCCAGGTAATGGCGAGGCGAGACGAGCCGAGAACCAGGATGTTTTCAGGTGTGTACAAAACCCATTAAGATTTTAAATAAGAGTAGTGAGGAGTTACAATTACCAATTTCATCAATCTCTTCAGTTCAAGAAGGAATAGTTTTAAGAAATAAATACAAAGATCTATTAGAATCAACTAATTGCCCTGAGTTAGATGAAAGTTTACTTCTTTTGCTTGTGAAGCACAATAAAGCAATTGCTTTGCCGGGGAACGCCTTAGGCTAAACAACTGTTTTAAAACATCATATTAAATTAAAACCAGGAACACAACCTATCTACATACCCGCCTACAGAGTTCCTCACTCTAAATTAGCAATAGTAGATAAACTGATCACTGAAATGTTATCACAGGATATTATTGAACATAATAAAAGTGAATGGAACTTTCCTTTGATACTGGTGCCAAAGTCAGATGGTACTATGCGCCCAGTTATTGATTATAGGGAATCGAATAAGCACACCATCCGTGACAGGTTACCATTACCAATTATAGGTGATATTTTGAGAAGTTTGGGAACTGAGAATAGATATTTTAGCACAACAGTGGGGTGATACCAGGCCCAGGCCTAGGGCGAGGCGAGGCCGAGACGAGCTCAAGTCCGGCCCCTGGCCCAGGACGAGGCCGAGACCGAGGCAAGCCCAAGTCCAGGCACAGGCCTAGGTCCAGGCCCAAGCCAATGGCCCAAGCCCTGTCTGAGGCGAGGCGAGCAGAGTCCGAGGCAAATCAAGGCGAGGCGAGCCGAGGCCCAGGCCCAGGGCGAGTCCAGGGGAGCCGGCTCCCAGGCCCAGGTCAGGCGAGCCAAGCTCATGGCCAGGCCTAAGTGAGGCGAGACGAGTTTCAGGCCTAGACTGAGACGAGGCCCAGGCCCAGACCCAAGCCAAGTCGAGGCGAGTCGAGGCCGAGGCTCACACCCAGGCCCAGGCCGAGGCGAGGCCAGCCGAGGGCAGGCCCAGGTTAGGCTTAGGCGCAGGTCCAGGCGCAGGTCCAGGCTCAGATCCAGGGGAGGCGAGGCTCAGGTCCAGGCCGAGGCGAGGCGAAGCGAGCCGATTCTTAGGCTCAGGCCGAAGCGAGGCAAGCCGAGACCCAGGCCCAGGATGAAAAATGGAAAAATATAGAAATAGATACAACCTTAAAAGAGAATATTGACACCCTATTCTCAGGTATTATCAATCAACACAAAAATTCAATCACTAGAGCCAATCAAAAGAAATAAATAAATCTGAACGGCGGCTATATTAAACACTCACGCCCACCTAAGGGTTACATAAATTAAACCAACAAGATTATCACTTTCAGACCAAGAGGAAGTTTCCAATTTAGGGCTTAACTGCCATATTCTGTCGAAACTTAAAAAGTTTCAAAAAAGAACAGAATGCGAAATACTTATAGGCGATGTAGAGAAATTATGTAAAAAAGGTGAAGTAACTGTTGAGCCCCCTTTCAAACAAGTAGTTATTGCCGAAGCTAATCAATTTAGAGGAAATTATAACAGCAATTTAATTGACAAGAGACATATCGAAGCTGAGTATTTAGAAAAGATAGACACTATTCTTAATGACACAAAGTTTAATTGATTGATTGATTGATTATAAGCGTTCAATCTGGTGTCGTAACTACTAGGTTATTGACACCGAAAGTAGACTCAATATATATTAACTACTGGATAAAATAAAATATGTCCTATATATTAAAATCAGATCAAGTTAGAGAAACCAACATCTTCAATGAAATTGAAAAGAGAGTCTTCGTCCAAGTCTTTTCCCAAAATGAAACTCAAATTAAAACTCCCAGCCCTGTCCCTGTTAAAATGTCTCTCTCTCTGTTCCACCAAGCTAGGACATTCGACCAGCAAATGTCTAACCGTTAGTGGCACCAAACAATCGCTGCAAAAAGGCTGGTAGTTACCACTCATTAAAAAGCCATGAGAGAAGTTCGTGTGTCCAATTCGGAGGCGACACACTGACACTTCTCTTCTACGACAGCTGGATAAATATATCCATGGATTAACAGAGTCTGTGATTTCTCTCATCTTATTAGATTCGATCAAAGACCATGAGAATTGCCAGGAAGATTTTATTGCATTCTTAATTTCAGGCTGATAGTCGGTATCTGGAAGGGCCTTGTTAATAGGATGTTTTAATGATCCTTCTTTGGCTAACCTGTCAGCCTCCTCGTTGCCTATTATACCGACATGGGACGGAACCCAACAGAACCTAATTAATTTTCTTTTACGACTTAGTAAAAACATCCATTCTAAAATTTCTGAAACTAATGGATGGGTAGGATTATAAGAACTTAAGGCTTCCAAAACACTCTTAGAATCGCTAAAAATTGTGAAACTAAAACCAGCATGGTTTACTATTCTTTTTAAAGCCATTAGAATTCCATGCAGCTCAGCTGTAAAAATTGAAGCAGAGCTAGGCAATGCTCCACTGCAATTAAAACTGGGAAAAACAACTCCAAATCCAACACCAGCATTGGATTTGGAGCCATCTGTATATATACAAACTGAATTTCTGTGATCTTCAAAGTGGGTGAGAAATATCTGTTTGATCACAGGCTCTGGTATTCCAGTCTTAGATACTTCTAAGCAGCTGCAGTGATCTACATGTGGTAGCCTCCAAGGAGGAAATGCTGAATGCTTTACTGGAAGAACTTGAAATTGGGGTAAACCTAATTCTTCTAAAACATGTCTTACTCTAAGTCCAAAGGGAAGTGGACATGAAGATTTATTATTAAAATTATTAAAATTGCCATTAAAAATAATTTTAAAACTTAAGGAGTTAGGAAGTCTTTGAACTCTAGTCCAGTACTTAATCATCTGGGACTGCCTCATTAAAACTAGGGGTAATTCCCCAGCATCAACAAGGAGACTTGGAATTGGTGAGGACTTGAATGCTCCTGTAGCAATCCTCACCCCAGCATGATGAACAGCATTCAGTTTCTCTAGCTTTGTGCTTCTTGCTGACGAGTATATTTCAGATCCATATAAAAGTTTGGGTAAAACCAGTGCCTTATGCAACTGAAGTAGGTGCTTACGATCAGCCCCCCATTTGGTACAGGAAATAACTTTGAGAACATCCAAAACTTTCATGCATTTTATCTTAAGGTTTTTAATATGCGGCTCCCAAGACAGTTTTGGATCAAAAAGCATACCCAAAAATTTTGCCTCATCCACGCATGAAATTCTCTGACCATATAGGTATAAATCTGGGTCAGGATGGTGACCTCTAATGCGGCAGAAATGCATCACTACTGTTTTTGATGGTGAAAAACGAAATCCATGCTCAGAGGCCCATCTAGCTACTTTATCAATTGTCAACTGTAGTTTCCGCTCTGCTACAGACATTCTAGATGCTGCAAATGACAAGGACAAATCGTCAACAAAAAGCGTAAACATTACTTCAGGCGGAATAACGGAAGCAATACCATTGATACTAAGGGCAAACAGGGTTACGCTTAACACACTACCCTGAGGAACTCCTTCTTCTTGTACCGTTAATTTGGATAGAGTATTACCTACTCTAACTTTAAAAAGACTATTTTTTAAAAAAGCTTTGATAAAAAGTGGCAATTCACCTCTCAACCCAATGTTGTGAAGAACTTTTAAAATCCCATACCTCCAAGCAGTATCATATGCCTTTTCAAGATCAAAAAAGACAGTGATATGATGCTGCTTGGATAAAAAAGCATTGCAGATCGAATCTTCCAGTCGAATCAGTACATCAGTACAAGAGTGCATTCTACGGAATCCACACTGAGCAGAAGAGATCACCCCTCTCTGTTCTAGAAACCAAACCAACCTGGCATTGGCCATCTTCTCCATTAATTTACAGAGACAAGATGTCAATGCAATCGGTCGATAACTCGAAGGGATGGAGGAATCTTTACCAGGCTTGAGGAAGGGTAAAATTAAAGCTATTTCCCAAACATCAGGAAAATCGCTATCCTTAAAAATTCTATTTAAAACATCCAAGATAAAAACTTTAGTATTATATGATGAGTTCTTTATCATATCATATATAATTTCGTCAAGTCCAGGAGAAGAGTTTTTACTTTTAGATAAGGCTGATAAGAATTCTTTCATGGAAAAGGGTATATTGTATGATTCACTTACATTAGCAGTGAAATCAAAACAACGAGCTTCCTCATTTGAGCGTAATTGATAATACGGTGAGTCAGGGTTTTTGCTAGATACTTTGGCAAAATGCCTTGCAAAAGCTTCACTTACAGTTTTTGGATCTGATACAAATAATCCGTTAATTTTCAAAACAGGAGGAGGGGAAGGTTTGAATTTCCCAGCTATCTTCTTGATCTTGGCCCAAACCAACGTCATTGGAGTTTTCCATGTGATACTAGAGAGAAACAGTATCCAACATTCTCTGCGAGCTTTCTTTATATGCCATCTAAATTGGGCTCGGGCTTTCTTGAAGCATATAAGGTAAACGGTGCACCTATGCCTACGATATCTGGTGAAAGCAGCCCTCATTGCTTTATGTCTTATAGTACACTGTATATTCCACCAGGGAACAGGCTTCCGACGAAATTTTCCACTGGTCTTGGGAATTGAATGATTTGCTGCATTTATTAAAATACTATTCAAATAAGAAATAGCTTCACTAACTGTTGGCAAGTCATTTACATCTGCCTCTATATTGCTTAGTTCTTTAAAAAGAGGCCAATCTGCCCTATCAGTACACCAACGGGGAGCTCTAGCAACAGGCACTGGATTCCCATTTGAAATGATGATTGGGAAATGATCACTTCCAAAGAGATCATCAAGCACATCCCACTCAAAATCCATGAAAGCATTAGGACTTGCAAGGGATAGGTCAATGCAAGAAAAGGTCCCTGTTTGGATATGAAAATGAGTAGGTTTATTGGTATTAAGAACAGTAAGATCTATATTCTCAATGATTTGCTGAAGCTGTTCCCCTTTTGCATTTGATGTCACATCACCCCAAGACTGGTGCCTACTATTCATATCTCCCAAAATTAAAAACGGTTGGGGGAGCTGATTGCATAAACTAGTAAAGTCACTACTAGAAAATTCTCTATTAGGCGAGAGATAGAGAGAGCAAATGTTATATACTCTAGTTATATTAATCTGAATTGCTACTGCTTCCAAAGGAGTATTCAAGGGTAATATTTTATGAGGAATATCATTTCTGACAAGAAGAGCGCTTCCACCATGGCTTCCTTGTAAAGGGTTGATAGGAGAGTGATGCATAAAGTACTCTCTAGGACTAAATATTTGGTTTTCTCCAAACATGGTCTCTTGTAAGGCTATGCATATTGGTGAATGAGAATATATTAGATGTTTAAGCTCTTCATATTTAGCTCTATACCCTTGACAATTCCACTGCAAAATGGCAGAGAGTTTATCTTATTTTATTTGGAAGACTCTTTAGTCTTCCTTGGACCAGGATTTTTTACATTTTGATCTTTTTCTGGTGCCTTCTTGTTCTTAATTGGCACCTTTATGTTCCGCCTTGAGTTACTTAATGTTCTTTGTTCTTTAGGAACTTTTACCACAGATTTTGGTATGACTTCAGTATTCCCAGCTGAGACAGATGACTTCTCACCCTGGACCACTGTGCCATCCAAGGTAGGTTTGTTAGATAAAACTGAAGTCTTAGGCTGAGCTAGAGCACAACCTTGGGCAGAATTATTGGCCTGCACTGGAGCGCAAGCCATTATAGAAGTCTCAGCTTGCTCCGGAGGGCAAACCGAGACAGAAGCTCCAGACCGCACGGGAACGGTAGCCGGAGCAGAAGTCCCAGCCTGCTCCAGATCACATGCCGAGACAGAAGTCCCAGCCCGGACCGGGGATGAGGACGGGACAGGGGTCCCAGCAAGCACCAAAGCACTTGCTGAGACTGAAGTCTCCACCTGAGATGCAGGACAGGTAGAGACTAGGGAATGTTTGGAGGATTTGGGATCCTCCAAATCCATTTCATCATCTAACAAGTTAAACGTATTTTTAAGACAGATTTTTGATGAAAGAGATTCTTCTCTTTCATCACTCAAGCGTCTCTTCATAAGTCTATTATTTGCAGGAGTAATTTCGGAGTTTTTAGGAATGGTCAATTTTGAATTAAGGCTCTTCTCATGTGTAGATACGTCATCTGATGTGTTGGGCATTCTATTATTCAAGGGCTTATGCTTATTAATGATGGAGGAGAAACTTACCCCTGGTCGAATGAACATAGCGTTTACTCGTTGTCTAGCCTCTTTAAAGCTCAAGTGTTCTTTTGCTCTTAGTATCTGAACTTCTTTTTCAAAAGTAAATTTATCACATTTCTTTGAGCTTGCGGGGTGATCTTCACCACAGTTGATGCAGTGTGGAGAATTAGAGCATTCACCATGAGCTTCTAAACCACAATTTTCACAGACTGCATTTTCACCTTTAATTTTTCTCCTACAAGTCCCAATCACATGACCAAATTTTTGGCAATAGAAGCACCTTCGACATGATGGAATATATGGTCTAACATTCAGTCGAAGCCACGCAGCCATTATCGTGTTAGGTAGCTTCAGGAGATCAAATGTTAGAACGTACGTGGGCAAGGGTGTTAATACACCACCTATGTTCTTCTTCATTTGTTTCACATCTACTACTCCCTGGTCTTTTAGCTCCATTTGGATTTTTTCTTCAGGATATCTAAGTAATTCTGTAGATCTTATCACGCCTTTAACTTGGTTCAGTCTCTTATTGTATAAACAATCTATTTCTTGACCATCTAGCGACGAGATATTTTGGACTTTAGTGCTATCATCAGGTGATGCAACTTCGACCAGTAAACTGCCATCATTCATGTAAGAAATCTTTGGTTCGATGCTACATTTCATCTTGATTTCGCGATTGACAGAAAACATGTCAAGGTCCCTCATTTGTTGTCCTTCTCTCATTTTCAGAATCAAAAACTTGGCATAGTTGTTGGGTTCAAATTTTCCTGGCGTTATCTCAATTTTTCCTGAATTGCCTTTCCCTGTCCTCCTGATCCTAGACCTAGTGTCAGTATCTGATAGAGTAGGGAAATAAGGCTCTAATGTCATAACATTAGAGGTCTTGGAAGAGTCTAAAACTGTGTCCCTATTCAAGCCAGAGTCGTCAACAGAAGGGGGGGTATTGTTCTCCATAAGAACGGGTTTTCAAATATTCGACCAAGTAGCCTTCCACCCACCAAAAATCCCATGATTCGGAGCCCAACAAGGGAGGGATGTGGCTTGTCATGTCATGTAACCATCCCTAGAAGCTACTACCCGGCTATACACATGATCCCCAGCACCTAAGGCGTCCTCAGTCCGTCGAGATCGGACCCAGTGCCGGGAACCATGTTTGACATAAGACTTTCCCCTCGCTCGCGCACGTCAGGTACTCGAATTCTAAGGGTGGAGAGGCATGTCAGTCCTCTCCACCCTCCAACAAATCCAAAGAGCAGTCAAAGCCATAGTCGAAAAGGGAGCAGAAGTCGTACACCGTAAATCAATTCAGAAAGAAGAGGAGAGAAGGAATAAAAATTAGGAGAAAGAGGTAAAAGGTCCTAACAAAATTAGTTGAGCAAGCAACTGAAGTCCAAAAATAAAGCATCAGACTCCAGTTGCTTGCCCCTAAGCCCCTCCACTGCGGCAAAGAGTTAGGAATTGGAGGGGACACAAAGTTTAAAAGGATCAACAAAGACCCTACAGAATCACTAAAGAAAAAGGTTAATCGACTAATAGAAGGGAATAATGCTGCCAGTAAAATAAAAATTGACAAACTTTCAGGCGAGTATGGTATGGGTTACTGCTATGGGACAGTAAAAACACACAAACCTGGCAATAAACTCCGTCCCATAATTTCTCAAATCCCTGCTCCTACGTACAAACTCGCTAAGAAACTGTTCTCCATCCTAACTCCCTACACTCCCGCCACCTACAGTCTACAATCCACATATGATTTCCTAGATATCATCAAGGTGAACTCCGCTAAAGGCAGAATCGCCTCTCTTGATGTGGAAGGGTTATACACTAATATTTCCGTAGATTGCACAATTAATTACATAATCAACAAAGTGTACCACGATGACACCACACCTACATTAGATATCCCAAAACTTATACTACGGGAACTGCTTGAATGCTGTACTAAACAGGTCCCGTTCACTTGGCCCCGCGGGAACAAATATTGTCAAATTGATGGTGTTGCAATGGGATCCCCCTTCAGAGTATTGATGGCAAACTTTTTCATGGGCTGCGTAGAAGAAGAAGTATTCACAAAAACAGAAAAGTCAGATATTGTAGATATATTGACGATATCTTCATTAAGACCAAGAATAGCAACGAAGCTGAAAAACTCCGCTATCTACTCCAAGAGATATCTCAACTCACTTTCACTATGGAAGATAGCATTGACAGAGCTTTACCCTTCCTCGACCTCCTAGTGAAACAAAATGAACATGCTTTTAATACTACGGTGTACACAAAACCCACAAACCCTGGACACTGCCTTAATGGTTCTAGTGAATACCCCCATAGATATAAGGACTCCACCATCAGTGCCTATATCCGAAGAGCACTAACTCACTCTAGCACATGGAAACAAGTGCATGTCATGTAACCATCCCTAGAAGCTACTACCCGGCTATACACATGATCCCCAGCACCTAAGGCGTCCTCAGTCCGTCGAGATCGGACCCAGTGCCGGGAACCATGTTTGACATAAGACTTTCCCCTCGCTCGCGCACGTCAGGTACTCGAATTCTAAGGGTGGAGAGGCATGTCAGTCCTCTCCACCCTCCAACAAATCCAAAGAGCAGTCCAAGCCATAGTCGAAAAGGGAGCAGAAGTCGTACACCGTAAATCAATTCAGAAAGAAGAAGAGGAGAGAAGGAATAAGAATTAGGAGAAAGAGGTAAAAGGTCCTAACAAAATTAGTTGAGCAAGCAACTGAAATCCAAAAATAAAGCATCAGACTCCAGTTGCTTGCCCCTAAGCCCCTCCACTGCGGCAAAGAGTTAGGAATTGGAGGGGGAAATGGACACGTGGTGGGATGTTTACGAAAAGGGCATATGTTCCCATTGGTCATTTGTGGTATACAGAGAGAATCTTAACCAATCATAATAAATTATAGGAGGAGCCTATAGCATCCAGAGGTTCCCTTATAGCCAGCAATAGTGTAAATTTCAGTCTTCAGTCTTCTCTCTTAAGAACATAACAACAGTGTCAAGTTCAGGCATATCTGAAATCAAGTTATTATCAATTAGTCTATTCGTGAATTGAGTAGTGCATCATGAACCTTGAAGCATCCTCGCAAACCAGAGAAAGGTCTGTACAAATTATGTCATAGTCCAGCCTCCCACACCCGCACACCGTACACATCACAGTGATTCACTATATATTTTGAATATAAATTAATATCACATAATAATAAAAGTCACATACTTAGGAAACATTAGTCTCATTCACCACCAAATGTGAAGTGATAATTTCTTAAACATACGTTTGTTCGTGTTCCTTGTTATTCTAGTTATCTTGGCCACAGTTACCACTTACATATACTTATTCATATTTATTCGTAAACAAGGAGCACGACGATTATTTACATTATTATAGTTTTTAGTTATTCATTTATTTGTCATTATTATGATTTTTTCGCATCCGACCTAGATATGGACCAAAAGGTCTCCTGTCGGCACGCTTCGCCTTTGTAACCCTTTGTATCTCTCCCGCATGAAGTGGGAAGTGAGAAACCTCTGGTAAGGCAACTCCTCTCAGTTGCAGTAATCCACTGGGATTTTTAGGCCGGTGTTTGGGTCACCTCCCCGCCTGATCAGGGCGGTCGGGAAGCAACACAAGAAGCATGCACAGGGTCCCAGGAATCGAACTCAGGACCACCTGTTCATGAGTTCGACACGGAATTCGGATATTGTGAAAGGTGATTCTGACTTCAGTGAGGACAACAGTGGACGGAATATTGTGGAGAATCAAGCGATTCAAACTCTGAGTAACAAAGGAATTAGAGACACTGAGATTTCAGCTTCCCATAGACTAGGAAAACGACGAATGGACAGTACCCAGAATGTCATTGTCAGATTTATATCAAGGAAGACGAAAGTACACGTGCTGATGAACGCCAAGACATTGAAGGGGACGGGAATTTATGTCCACGAGCATTTGACCAAACGGAACGGAGAGATAGCCAGAGCCACAGGCGACCTGAGGAAGGAAGTCAAGCTACTATCGACGTGGACCAGGAACTGCAAGGGCTTTGTCAAGAGCAATGACCAAAAGGTATTTCAGGTAAGTAGCCTTCATCAGTTATCACACTTTTAGATTATAACTTTACCTTTTTATAATATGATTATCTTCTTGATCTGCTGATTCTTTAAGTCTTTTACCATAACCATAATCACCTCTACAAACACAGAACTAAACAAAACAAACACCTGTTCTTCCTGTCTAACCTTTGTCCCAAAGAATCACTTGAAATGTTCAATCTGTCATCATTTACTTCACTTTATGAGCGCAAATGTTCCTGCAAACACTGTCAAAAATATCCATAATACATTCAAAAACTGGTTCTGCTCAGACTCTTCAAAAACATTTCCCTTTCATGCCTCGTCTGACACAGAAATTGAAATATTGTATTCCTCAACATGACATGCAACAAAACACCCAGATGTATACACCGCTATTAACAAGTACAAAGATATAGACAAAATACCAGACAAAGAATTTACGATATTTAATCACAGTAACACCCCAATTGATCCTGAATTAAACATTTTACTCGAAGCTAAGAAAAGACTGCAATTACTCCATACAGCGTTAATCGTCAGCTCCACAAGGGCGCTGGAGACTAAATACGTCAAAAACACGAATTTGTAAGCATTGTTATGAGTAATTTTAACAAATGTTGCCCAGGGAGAGAAGTGGAAATAAAATCAAACAATAAAAATTCAAAACTCTTTGTTTACTAACAGCCGAACGCATGTCGAAAGAAAAATCAACTCTAAAAGAAATTCATTTGAAGTGAGTCCACGACTGACGAAATCATATACAAAATGTACACAAACAAACTGACAACAATCCTACACTATGGCACACTGTTTGAAAATGATAAAGATGATATAGTAAAAAAAAACATGGGAATTGATCAACAACTTAGCTAAGCCAAAAAGTAAAAATCCCGACGAATATAAAGACCATATTAAAAAAAAAGGCAAAACAAATAAGATGTAGCAAATTGATTTATTGATTTCCTCTCCCACGTAGGACCTAACCTTGCGAAACAAATAAAATCAGCTAATCAGTTGAACCACGGGCATGGTTCATTAAATTCCACGCTACAAAGCCCTTTGTAAGGGGGCTCCCGATAAGGGGGTAGTGTGTGACGTTCAACCATATCATCATCATCATCAATCAAACTTATGAGACTTTTATGAAACAACGAATCAATAACACAGTTTTTAAAACCCGTCACCGAAGACGAGTTTATGAATCCCGTTCCATCAATGCAAAGCAAGAAATCGCTTGATTATCTAGGAATTAATATGAGCCTCGTAAAGCAAATCATGCCAAACATTAAAAAAAAAAAAAATTAGCAATATGCAATAAATAATTAAGCAAGGAATATTCCTAGATGCTATGAAAACAACAAAAGTAGTTCCGATATTTAAATCAAGCGACAAATCTAGCTATACAGAGAAAGAAGGAGGAGGAGGAGGAGGAGGAGGAGGAGGAGGAGGAGGAGGAGGAGGAGGAGGAGGAGGAGGAGGAGAAGGACGAGGAGGAAGATGATGATGAGAATGAAGAAGAAAAGCACTGATGACATTTTTGAGAAAAGTGCAAAGAGAAGGAGGAGGAGGAGGAAGAATATGATGAGAAGGAAGAGGAAAAGAACTGGTGACCTCTTTGAGAAAAGTGCAGAGAGAAGGAGGAGGAGGAGGAGGCAGACAAGGAGGAAGATCAAGAAAAGGTGAAGGAGGAGGAGGAAGATGATGAGAAGGAAGAGGAAAAGAACAGATAACCTTTTTGAGAAAATTGCAAAGAGGAGGAGGAGGAGGAGGACAAGGAGGAAGACAAGAAGGAAGATGAGAAAAGGTGGAGGAGGAGGAGGAAGTAGCAGTAGTAGTAGTAGTAGTAGTAGCAGAAATAGCAGTAGCATTAGTAGTAGTAGCAATAGTAGTGGTAGTAGATGTACTAGAAGAAGTAGTAGTAGTAATAGCAGTGGTGGTATTAGTAAGAGTAGCAGTAGTTGTAGCAAACGCATTAATGTTTCCTCGTATTTGAATTGTTAGCCTGTTTTACTCGGGTATTTTTTTAGTCACTAGCTCCCAGAATATATACACACACACACACACACACACACACACACACACACACACACACACACACACACACACACACACACACACACACACACACACACACACACAAATATATATATATATATATACTGTATATATATATATATATATATATATATATATATACATATGTATATATACATATACATATATACTGTATGTATATTTGTGACACCTTGAATTAGTAAAGGCGATATATATATATATATATATATATATATATATATGTATATATATATATATATATATATATATATATATATATATCGCCTTTACTAATTCAAGGTGTCATAACTGTTCACGGCTGGAAGGGGCCCGTGAAGTTTTGACTCTCACAACAATTATATCGGCCAGAGTTGTGACTAAGTGTATTCTATGATAAGTTACGGTTGCGAACGTTGTGATTTGGTGTCAATTGCCTTGTTGGAGACGAAGTAAAGTGATCAATTGCTGTCGCCCCACTGGTGAGATTCTGATGTTTTGGGCAGTCAAGCTACATCAGAATTTAAACTCGTTACAAGATCAATTAGTTGTGTGAGTGTGTGTGTGTGTCTGTATATTATCTTTTGGTATTATTAATGTGAGTGACTAAGTTAAATATTAGTTAAAACTTCCTTTAAAATTGTTTGATTAGGCCATTGCTCTACGGATATTGATATACATAGCGCTATACAGAAGGAAGTGCCTACACAAATACACAAGTAATATATATGTATATATATATATATATATATATACATATATATGTGTGTGTATACATATATACATATATGTGTTGTGTGTATATATATATATATACATATATATGTGTATATATATACATATATATATATATATGTACATATATATATAATATATATATATACATATATATATGTGTACATTCATTCATATACAACTTATGTTTATATGTTTTGTACACACTTGAGTACCGCACCAAAACATATCTAGGATGCTCTCTTAAAGTCAAGAGTCAGATGCCTTTGCTTGTTACCTGTGTCTATTTTTGGCTCAGGCCCAGGCCCAGGCCCAGGCCCAGGCTGAGTCCAGGCAAAGGCCCAGGCCCAAGCCCAGGCCGAGGCCGAGGCCCAGGCTCAGGCCAGGCAAAGGCCCAGGCCCAGGCCCAGACAGAGGCCCAGGCTCAGGCCAAGGCCAAGGCCGAGGCCCAGGTCCAGGCCATGGCCCAGGCCGAGTCCCAGGGCCAGAACCAGGCTGAGGGCCAGGCCGGGGCCAGGCCGAGGCCCAGGCCGAGGCTCAGGCAGAGGCCCAGGCCACGTCCCAGGCCGAGGCCCATGACCAGGTCCAAGCCCAAGCCCAGGCCCAGACCCAGGCCAAGGCCTAGACGAGCCGAGGCCCAGGCTCAGGCTCAGGCTAATGCCAATGCCCAAGCTCAGGCTTAGGCCTAGGCTTAGGCCTAGGCTTAGGCCCAGGCTTAGGCCTAGGCTGAGACCCAGGCCCAGGCAGAGGACCAGGCCCAGGTTCACCCAGCGGCCCAGGCCCAGGCTCAGGCAGAGACCTAGACCTAGGCTAGAGCCAAGGTCCAGGCCGAGCCCCAGGACCAGGACCATGCCGAGGCACAGGACCAGGCCAAAGCACAGGCCATGGCTAAGGCCAAGGCAGAGGCCCAGATCCAGGCTCAACCTCAGGCTCAGGCTCAAGCCGAGGCCGAGGTCCAGGACCAGGACCAGGACCAGGACCAGGACCAGGACAAGTCTCAGGCCCAGGCATAGAACCAGGCCAATGCCAAGGTCCCGGCCAAGTCCGAGAATCAGGCGAGCCGAGGACTAGGACCAAGCCCAGTAGAGGCCCAGGCAAGCCGAGGTGAGCCAAGACCCAGGCCCAGGCCCAGGTCGATCCTCAGGCAGAGGCCCAGGCACAGGCAGAGGCTCAGGCCAAGACCCAGGCCGAGGCCCAGGACCAGCCCCTCACGAGGCGAGGCGAGCTCAGGCCCAGGCCCGAGCCGAGCCGAACCAAGGCGAGCCCAGGCCGAGGCGAGGCGAAGCGATCTCCAGGCCCAAGCCGAGGTGATGCGAGGCGAGGCCCAGGTCCACGTTAAGGCGAGACGAGCCAACGCCATGGCCCAGGCTCATGCGAGGCGAGCCGAACCCCAGACTAGCAGAGGCCCAGGTCCAGGTCCAGGTCCTGGCGAGGCGAAGCGAGCCGAGGCCTAGGCCCTCACCGAGGCGAGACAAGACGAGCCGAGGATCAGGACTAGGCGAGGCGAAGCGAGCCGAGGCTCAGGTCCAGGCGAGGGGAGACGAGCCGAGGACCAGGCCCAGGCCGAAGCCGAGACCCAGGCTCAGGCTCAGGCCCAGACATAAGCCCAAGCGAGGCGAGCTGAGGCCCAGGTTCAGGCAAGTCGAGGCAAGCCGAGCCGAGGCCCAACCCAAGGCCTAGACAAGGTTAGCCGAGACCCAGGCCCAGGCTCAGACTCATGCGAGCCGAGGCTCAGGACCAGGCGAGTCGAGCTGAGACCCAGGTCCAGGCCTAAACCCAGACCCACGCAAAGCGAGCCGAGGTCCAGGCAGAGTCCGAGGTGAGGCAATCTGAGGCCCAAGCCCAGGTTCAGGCCCAGGTCAGGCGAGGCGAGCCGAGGCCCAGACCCGGACCGGGGCGAGGCGAGACGAGGCCAAGGACTAGGCCCAGGCCCACGCCCACGCCCGGGCACAGTCTCAGCCACAGGCCAAGGCGAGGCGAGCCGAGACACAGGCCCAGCCACAGGCCCAGGCGAGGCGAGCCGAGACACAGGCCCGAGCCCAGGCACAGGTCCAGACGAGTCGAGGCGAGCAGAGGCCCAGCCCAGGCTTAGGCAATGCGAGTCGAGGACCAGGCCCAGGCCCAGGCGAAGCGAGCCGAGGCACAATCCTAGCCCAAGGCAAGGCAAGCCTAGGCCCAGGCCTAGGTCCAGGCCCTGGCGAGGCGAGCCGAGGTCCAGGCCCAGGCTCAGGCTCAGGCCTGGCCGTGGCGAGGTGAGCCGAGGCCCAGTCCGAGTCCGAGGTGAGGCGAGCCGAGGCTCATGCCCAGACCCAGGTCCAGGCACAGACGAGGCGAGCTGAGGCCCAAGCCCAGGGTGAGGCGAGGACCAAGCCCAGGCCCAGGCGAGGCAAACCGATGCCCAAGCCCTCAATCAGGCCAAGTACCAAGCGAGGCGAGACGAGTCGAGGCTCAGGCCCAGGACAAGGCGAGGCGAGCCCAAGCTCGGGCGAGTCCAGGCGAGCCAAGGCCCAGGCCCAGACTCAGACTAGGTTTGGGCCTCGGTTCGCCTCGCCTGAGCATGGGCCTGGGCTTTGGCTCGCCTCGCCTGAGCATGGGCCTGGGCCTTGGCTCGCCTCGACTCGGCCTGGGCTTGGGCCTCGGCTCGCCTTGCCTCGGCATGAGACTGGGTCTCGGCTCGCCTCGCCTCAACATGGGGCTGGGGCTGTGTCTGGGCCTCGGCCTGTGCTTGGGCCTGGGTCTCGACTCGCCTCGCCTCGGCATGGCCCTGGGATCGCCTCACCTTCGCCTGGGCCTTAGCCTGGGCCTCGGCCTCTGTTTGGGCCTCGGCCTCGGACCGCCTCGCATCGCCCTGGGCCTCAGCTTGACTCTCCTCGCCTGGGTCTGGGCCTGAGCCTCGGCTCGCCTCGCCTCGGACTGGGCTTGGGCCTCGGCTCGCATCACCTCGGACTGGGTTTGGACCTCTGTTCGCCTCGCCTACACCTTGGCCTGTGCCTCGCCTCGCCTCACCTGGGCCTGGGCCTCGGATTTGGCTCGCCTCGCCTGGGCCTGGGCCTTGGCATTTGCTCGCCTCGCCTGGGCCTGGGCCTCGGCTAACATCGCCTCGGCCTGGGTTTGGACCTTTTGCTCGCCTCACCTGGGCCTGGGCCTCGACTTCGGCTCGCCTCACCTCGGCTCGCCTCGCCTTGGCTTGTGTTTGGGCCTGGGCCTCGGCTCGCCTCTCCTCGGCCTGAGCCTGGGCCTGCCTCGCATCGGCCTGGGCCTCGGCTCGTCTCTCCTTGCCTGGGTCTGGGTCTCGGTTCGCGTTTCCTCTGCTGGGCCTAAGCCTCGGCTCGCCTCACTTGCCCTGGGCCAGGTCATGGGCCTCGGCTCGCCTCGCCTCGCCTGGGCCTGAACCTCGGCTCGCATCGCCTTATCCTGGACCTGGGCCTCGGCTCGCCTCACTTCGGTCTGGGTCTGGGCTCGCCTTGCCTCGCCTAGCCTCGTCTCGCCTCGGCATGTGTCTGGGCCTTGGCTCGCCTCCCCTGGGCCTTTGCCTGAGCTATGGCTCACCTTGCTTCGGCCTGAGTCTGGGCCCTGAGTCGCATCTCCTCAGTCTGGTCCTGGGCCTCACCTCGGTTCGCTTCGCCTCGGCATGTGCCTGGGCCTTGGCTCACTTCCCCTGGGCCGGGCCTATGGCTCACCTTGCTTCGGCCTGGGCCTGGGTCTCGCCTCGCATCTCCTCGGCCTGGGTCTGGGTCTCGCCTCGCTTTGACAGAGCATGGGCCTGAGCAAGGGCCTCGACTCGCATCGCCTCAGCCTGGGTCTGGGCCTCGGATCTCCTCCCCTCACTTTGCCTGGGCCTGGTTCTAAGTTCGCATCGCATCGTACTGGGCCTCGGCCTCGGTTCGCTTCGCCTCGACCTGGTCCTGGGCCTCGCCTCTCCTCGTCTCGCCTGGGCCTCGGTCTCGCCTCACCTCGGCCTCCGTTGGGTCTCGGCTCACCCCAACTCGACCTGGGCCTAGGCCTCAGCTCGCCTCCCCTCGCTTGGGCCTGGGCATGGGCCTCGGCTCGCCTCGCCTCGCCTCACCAGGGCCTGGGCATGGGCCTATGCCTGGGCCTCGGCTCGCCTCCCCTCGGCTGGGCATGGGCATGGGCGTGGGCCTCAGCTCGCCTCGCCTCACCAGGGCCTGGGCCTGGGCCTATGCCTGGGCCTCGGCTCACCTCCCCTCGCCTGGGCTTGGGCCTCGGCTCGCCTTACCTCTCCTCAGCCTGAGCATGCGCCTGAGCCTGGGCTTGAGCCTGGGCTTGAGCCTGGGTATCGGCGTGGGGCTGGGCTTTCGCCTGGGCCTCGAACTGGGCCTGGACATGTGCATCGGCCTCGGCTCGCCTTTGCCTCGTCTTCTAGCTGAGTCTGGGTCTGGACCAGGGTCATGGAATAGCCTTGCTTTGGCGTCTTCCTCGGCTTCGGCCTGGGCCTTGGCCTAGGAATTGGCTCGTCTCGTCTCGCCTCGCCTCAGCCTGGGTCTCCTCTCAGCCGAGGCCGAGGCGATGCTAGCCAAGGCCAAGGCCAAGGCCCAGGCCCAGGCCCAAGCCCAGGCCGAGGCAAGGTCAGCTGAGGCCCAGTCCCAGGCCCAAGCTCATATCCAAGCCCAGACGAGTCTAGGTGAGCTCAGGCCCAGGCTCAGGCCCAAACCAGGCAAGCCGAGGACCAGGCCCAGGTCCAGTCGAGGAAAGGCGAGGCCCACGCCTAGGCTCAGACGAGTCGAGCTGATGCCTAGGCCCAGGCCGAGGCGAGGCAAGCCGAAACCCAGGCCCATCCCAAAGTCGAGGCCGAGGCGAGGGAGCCGAGGACAAGACCCATGACCAAGCCTAGGCTCCAGCGAGGCGAGGCGAGGCGAGCCGAAACCCAGGCCCAATACCAGCTTGAAGAGAGGCGAGTCGAGCCCCAGCTCCAGGTTCAGGCGAGTCGAGCCGTGGCCCAGTTCTATGCCCAGGCCCAAGGACCAAGCCCAAGCCCAGGCCCAGGCCAAGACCCAGGAGAGACAAAGTGAGCCCAGGCCTAGGAACAGGCCTCAGCTCGTCTCATCTCGGGCTAGGCCTGGTTTTCGACTCGCCCACGCCTAGGCCCTCACCGATGCGACGCGACGCGAGCTGAGGCCATGTGTGCTTACACCCAAGCTTAGGCGAGGTTAGGGGAGGAGATCCGAGGCCCAGGACCACACCGAGGTGATGCTAGCCGAGGCTCAGGCTCTGTCGAGGCGAGGCGAGCCAAGGCCCAGACCCAAGCCGAGGCCGATACGATGCGAACCGAGGCCCAGACCCAAGCCAAAGCTAGGCGAGCCATAGCCCCGGCTCAGGCCCAGGGGAGACGAGCCAAGGCCCAGGCACACGCCGTGACGAGGCGAGGCGAGCGTAGGCCCAGGCCCAGTCCCAGACCCAGGCCGAGGCGAGGTGAACAAAGGCCCAGTTCCAGATCGAGGCGAGCCGAGGCCTAGGCCTAGGCCCAGGTCGAGGTGAGGCGAGAGGCGAGACGAGGCTCAGGCCTTGGCGAGGCGACGGGAGCCGAGGCCCAGACTCAGATCCATAGTTGGAGAGGCGAGCCGAGGCCCACGTCTAGGCCCAAGCCGAGGCGAAAGGAAGCGAGCCAAGTACCAGGCCAAGGCCGAGGCGAGGCGAACTGAGGCCCAAGCCCTGGCGAGGTCAGGCGAAGCGAGCCGAGGCCCATGCCCTCACCGAGGCGAGGTAAGGAGAGGCGAGGCTTAGGCCCAGGCGAGGCGAGGCGAGGCGAGGCGAGGCGAGGCGAGGCTCAGGCCTAGGTGAGGGGAGGCGAGCCGAAGACCAGGCTCAGGCCCAGGCGAGGCAAGGACCAGGCCCAGACCGAGTCAAGGTGAGCCGAAGCCCATCGCAGGCCAAGGTGAGGCCCAGCCCCAGGCGTGTCAAGGCTAGTCCCATACTCAGGCCGACGAGAGGTGAGCCGAGGCACACCACAGGCCTAGTGGAGGCGAGCCGAGGCCCAAGCCCACAACCAGGGGAGGTGAGGCGAGCCGAGCCTCAGTCCCAGGACTAGGCCTAGGCGAGGGGAGCCTGGGTCCTTGCCTGGGTCTGGGACCGGGCCTGAGCCTCGGCCGCCACCCGCCTCGCCTTGTCCTGCGCCTGGGCCTCGGCTCTCCTCGGCGTTGGCCTAGGCCTCGGATTCGGCTCGCCTCGCCTCAGACTGGGTTTGGGTCTCGGCTCGCCTCGCCTGAGCATGGGCCTGGGCCTTGGCTCGCCTCGCCTGAACATGGGCCTGGGCCTTGGCTCGCCTCGACTCGGCCTGGGCTTGGGCCTTGGCTCGCCTCGCCTCGGCATGAGACTGGGTCTCAGCTCGCCTCGCCTCAACATTGGCCTGGGTCTGGGCCTCGGCCTGTGCTTGGGCCTGGGTCTCGACTCGCCTCGCCTCGGCATGGCCCTGGGATCGCCTCACCTTCGCCTGGGCCTTAGCCTGGGCCTCGACCATTTGGGCCTCGGCCTCGGCCTGTGTTTGGGCCTGGGCCTCGGACCGCCTCGTATCGCCCTGGGCCTCAGCTTGACTTTCCTCGCCTGGGTCTGGGCCTGACCCCCGGCTCGCCTCGCCTTGCCCTGGGCTTGGGCCTCGGCACGCATCGCCTCGGACTGGGTTTGGACCTCTGTTCGCCTCGCCTACACCTGAGCCTGTGCCTCGCCTCGCCTCACATGGGCCTGGGCCTCGGATTTGACTCGCCTCACCAGGGCCTGGGCCTCGGCATCGGTTTGCCTCGCCTCGGCTTGTGTTTGGGCCTGGACCTCGGCCTGGGCCTCAACCACGGCTCGCATCGCCCTTTCCTGGACCTGGGCCTCGGCTCGCATCGCCTCGGCCTGGGTCTGGGCCTCGGTTCGCATCACCTCGGACTAGGTTTGCACCTCTGCTCGCCTCGCCTAGGCATGGGACTGGCCCTCGGATCGCCTCGCCTCGGCCTGTTCCTTGGTCTAGGCTCGCCTCGTCTAGGCCTGGGCCTCGGCTCGCCTCGTCTAGGTCTGGACCTGGGCCTCGGCTCGCCTCGCCTGGGCATGGGCCTGGACCTCGTCTCGCTTCGCCTTGGCATGGGCTTGGTCCTGGCCCTCGGCTCGCCTCGTCTAGGTTTGGACCTGGGCCTCGGATCACCTCGTCTAGGCCTGGACCTGGGCCTCGGCTAGCCTCGCCTCGCCTGGGCATGGGCCTGGGTCTCGGCTAGCCTCGCCTCGCCTGGGCCTGGGTCTCGGCTCGTCTAGGCATGGGACTGGCCCTCGGATCACCTCGCCTCGGCCTGGGCCTGAGCCTGCGCCTAGGCCTCGGCTCGCCTCGCCTTGGCCTGTGCTTGGGCCTGGGCCTCGGCTCGCCTCGTCTAGACCTGAATCTGGGCCTCGGCTCGCCTCGCCTGGGCATGGGCTTTGGCTCGCCTCGCCTGGCCATGGGCCAGGGCCTAGTTTCCTTTTGCCTTGGCATGGGCCTGAGCTCGCCTCGCCATGGAACTGGGACTGGCCTCGCCTCGCTTCCCCTGGATCTGGGCCTGGGCTTTGGCCTCGACTCGCCTCGCCTCGCCTGGGCCTATGCCTAAGCTTGGGCATAAACCTGGGCCTGGTCCTCGGTTTCGCCTCGACTCACCTTGACTCACGAGGCGAGGCGAGCTCAGGCCCAGGCCCAAGCCGAGCCGAAGCAAGGCGAGCCCAGGCCGAGGCGAGGCGAAGAGACTCCAGGCCCAAGCCGAGGTGATGCGAGGCGAGGCGAGGCGAGGCCCAGGTCCACGTTAAGGCGAGACGACCCAACGCGATGACCTAGCCTCAGGCGAGGCGAGCCGAACCCCAGGCCGAGGACAAGACTCAGGTCAGGCCCAAACCCAGTCCCAGGTCCAGGCGAGGAGAGGCGAGCCAAGCCCCAGGCCTTGGCCAACACTAGACTGGCAGAGGCATAGGCCCAGGACCAGGTCCTGGCGAGGCGAAGCGAGCCGAGTCCTAGGCCCTCACCGAGGCGTGGCAAGACAAGCCGAGGCTCAGGACTAGGCGAGGGGAAGCGAGCCGAGGCTCAGGTCCAGGCGAGGGGAGGCGAGCCGAGGACCAGGCCCAGGCCGAAGCTGAGACCCAGGCTCAGGCTCAGGCCCAGGCGAGGTGAGCTGAGGCCCAGGTCTAGGCAAGTCGAGGCGAGCCGAGCCGAGGCCCAACCCAAGGCCTAGACAAGGTTAGCCGAGACCCAGTCCCAGACTCAGACTCATGCGAGCCGAGGCTCAGGACCAGGCGAGTCGAGCCGAGGCCCAGGTCCAGACTTAGACCCAGACCCAGGCCCAGGCAAGGCGAGCCGAGGCCCAGGCCGAGTCCGAGGTCAGGCGATCTGAGGCCCAAGCCCAGGCCCAGGCGAGGCGAGCCGAGACACAGGCCGGGCCCAGGCACAGGTCCAGGCGAGTCGAGGCGAGCAGAGGCCCAGCCCAGGCTTCGGCGATGCGAGCCGAGGACCAGGCCCAGGCCCAGGCGATGCGAGCCGAGGCTCAATCCTAGCCCAAGGTAAGGCAAGCCTAGAACCAGGCCTAGGTCTAGGCCCTGGCGAGGCGAGCCGAGGCCCAGGCCCACTCCGAGGTGAGGCGAGCCGAGGCTCAGGACCAGACCAAGGCAAGGCGAGTCGAGGCCCAGGTCCAGGCACAGGTGAGGCGAGATGAAGCCCAAGCCCAGGGTGAGACGAGGACCAAGCCCAGGCCCACGCCCAGGCCCAGGCGAGGCAAACCGATGCCCAAGCCCTCAATCAGGCCAAAGACCAGGCGAGGCGAGACGAGTCGAGGCTCAGGCCCAGGACAAGGCGAGGCGAGCCCAGTCCCGGGGAGTCCAGGCGAGCCAAGGCGAGGTGACGTGAGGCCTAAGCTCGCCTCTCCTCACCTGGGCTTGGGCCTTGGCCTCGGCTAGCCCCGCTTGGGCCTGGGCCTCGTCTCGCCTCGCCTCGGTCTGGGCCTGGGCCTCGCCTCAACTCGCCTTGCCTCGCCTAGGCCTGTGCCTGGGCCTAGGCCTGGATTTTTGGTTCGGCTCGCCTCACATCGCCTGTGCTTGGGATTCGGCTCGTCTCGTATCGGCCTGGGCCTGGACCTCGGCTCACCACTCCTCGCCTGGGTCTGGGCCCGGGTCTGAGTCTAGGCCGCGGCCCGCCTCGCCTTGCCCTGCGCCTGGGCCTCGGCTCGCCTCGGCGTTGGCCTAAGCCTCGGATTCGGCTCGCCTCGCCTCAGACTGGGTTTGGGCCTCGGCTCGCCTCGCCTAGACATGGGACTGGCCCTCGGATCGCCTAGGCCTTGACTTGCCTCGCTTGAGCATGGGCTTGGGCCTCGCCTCGCCTCGCCTCGGCATGGGCCTGGGTCTGGGCCTCGGCCTGTGCTTGGGCCTGGGTCTCGGCTCGCCTCGCCTCGGCATGGCCCTGGGATCGCTTCACCTTGGCCTGGGCCTTAGCCTGGGCCTCGGCCTGTGTTTGGGCCTGGGCCTCGAACCGCCTCGCATCGCCCTGGGCTTCGGCTTGGCTCTCCTCGCCTGGGTCTGGGCTTCGGCTTGGCTCTCCTAGCCTGGGTCTGGGCTTCGGCTTGGCTCTCCTCGCCTGAGTCTGAGCTTGAGCCTCGTCTCGCCTCGCCTAGTCCTGGGCTTGGGCCTCGGCTCGCATAGCCTCGGCCTGTGTCTGGGCCTCGGCTCGCATCGCCTCGGACTGGGTTTGGACCTCTGCTCGCCTCGCCTAGATATGGGACTGGCCCTCGGATCGCCTCGCCTCGGCCTGATCCTGGGTCTAGGCTCGCCTCGCCTCGCTTCCCCTGAATCGATTCGCCTAGCCTGGACCTGGGCCTCGGCTCGCCTTGCCTCGGCCTGTGTCTGGGCCTCGGCTCGCATAGCCTCGGACTGGGTTTGGACCTCTGCTCGCCTCGCCTAGATATGGGACTGGCCCTCGGATCGCCTCGCCTCGGCCTGTTCCTGGGTTTAGGCTCGCCTCGCCTCGCTTCCCCTGAATCTGGGTCTGGGCCTTGGCCTCGACTCGCCTCGCCTCGCCTGGGCCTGTGCCTAAGCTTGGGCATAGACCTGGGCCTGGTCCTCGGTTTCGCCTCGACTCACCTTGCCTCGCCTGGGGCTAGGCATGGCCCTCGACCTGGGCCTGGGGATGGGCCTTGCCCTGGGCTTTTCCTTCGGCTCGCCTCGTCTCACCTGGGAATGAGCCTGGGATTCGGTTCGTCTCGTCTCGGCCTGGGCCTCGGCTCGCCTCACTTGCCCTTGGCCTGGTTCTGGGCCTCAGCTCAGCTCGCCTCGCCTTGCCTGGGCCTGAACTTCGGCTCGCATCGCCTTGTCCAGGATCTGGGCCTCGGCTTGCCTCACCTCGGTCCGGGTCTGGGCCTCGGCTAACATCGCCTCGGACTGGGTTTGGACCTCTTGCGATGCGAGGCGAGGCAAGCCGAGGCTCAGGCCTAGTCGAGGGGAGGCGACCCGAAGACCAAGCTTAGGCCCAGGCCCAGGCCGAGTCGAGGTGAGCCGAGGCCCAGAGCAGGCCAAGGTAAGGGGATCAGAGGCCCAGGCCCAGGCGAGTTGAGGCCCAGGCCAAGGCCTAGGCAAGGTGAGGCGAGCCGATGCCCAGGATTAGGCCTAGGCGAGGCGAGCCGATGCCCAGGCCCACAACTAGGGGAGGTGAGGCGAGCCGAGCCTCAGACCCAGGATAAGGCGAGGCGAGCCGAGGCCCAGGCGGGTTGAAACGAGGCGACGCGAGCCGAGGCTCAGGCATAGGCGAAGCGAGGCGAGCCGAGGCCCAAGTCCATGCCGAGGCTAGGAGAGCCGAGACCCAGGCCCAGACCGTGGCGAGGCATAAGCGAGGCGAGGCGAGCCGAGGCCCAGATAATGGCCCAGGCTGGGAGAGGCGTGCCGAGGCCCAGACCCTGGCCCAATCGAGGCGAGGCGAGCCGAGGACCAGGCCCAGACCCAGGCGAGGCGAGCTGAGGCCTAGGTCCAGGCCGAGTTGGGGTGAGCCGAGGCCCAGGCCCAGGTGAGACGAGGCGAGGCCCAGGACCAGGTCGAAGCGAAGCGAACCGAGGCCCAGGCCCAGCACGAGGCGATGCGAGCTTAGAACCAGGCCCAGGCAAAGTGAGGGGAGGAGATCCGAGGCCCAGACCTAGGCCGAGATGATGAGAGTCGAGGCCCTTGCTCAGGCCCATGCTCTTTCAAAGCGAGGCGAGATGAGACCCAGGCCCAGGCCGAAGAGATGCGAGCCGAGGCCCAGACCCAGGCCGAAGCAAGGTGAGCCACAGCCCAGGTCCAGGCCCAGGCACATATCGAGGCGAGGCCCAGGACCAGGCCGAGAGGATGCGAGCCAGGGCCCAGACCCAGGCCGAAGCAAGGTGAGCCATAGCCCCGGCCCAGGTCCACGGGAGGCGAGCCAAGGCCCAGACACATGCCTAGGCGAGGCGAGGCTAGGCGAGGCGAGGCGAGCCGAGGCCCAGGTCCAGGTGAAGTGAGCCGAGGCCCAGGTCCAGGTCCAGGTCCTGGCCCAGGCATAGACAAAGCGAGCCGAGGCCCAAACCCAGTCCGAGGCGAGGCGAACCGATGTCGAGGCCCAGGTGAGGCGAGGTGAGGTTCAGGCCCAAGTCTAGGCGAGGCGAGCAGAGGTCCAAACCCAGTCCGAGGCGATGCGATGCGAGGCCCAGGTCCAGGACAAGGCGATGCAAGCCGAGGTTCAGGCCCAGGCGAGGTGAGCCGAGGCCCAGGACCAGGCCCAGGGCAAGTGAGACGAGCCGAGGCCCAGCTCCAAGCACAGGCCGAGGCGAGGCGAGCTGAGGCCCAGGCCTATGCCGAGGCGAGGCAAGACCCAGGCCCAGGCCCAGGCGAGGAGATCCGAGGCCCAGGGTCATGCCCAGGCGAGGCGAGCAGAGTCCCAGGTCCAGGTCCAGGCCTAGACAAAGCGAGCCGAGGCCCAAACCCAGTCCGAGACGAGCCAAGCCGAGTCCCAGATCCAGGCGAGGCGACCCGAGGCCCAGGCCCAGGAGAGGAGACGCGAACTGAAACCCAGGCCCAGGCAAGGAGAGACGAGCCGAGGCCCAGGCCGATGCGAGGCGAGCCAAGGCCCATGCCCAGGGCCAAACACAAGCCGAGGTGAGGGGAGCTGATAACGAGGCCCAGGCCGAGGTGAGGCGAGCCGATGTCGAGGCCCAGGACCAGGTGAGGCGAGGTGAGGCACAGGCTCAGTTCTAGGCGAGGCGAGTAGAGGTCCAAACCCAGTCCGAGGCGATGCGACCCAAGGCCTAGACCCAGGCCGAGGTGAGGCTAGTCGAGGCCTAGGTCCAGGACAAGGCGATGGAAGCCGATGTTCAGGCCCAGGGCAAGTGAGGCAAGCTGAGGCCCAGGCCGAGACGAGACGAGCCGAATCCCAGGCGCAGGACCAGGTGAGACGAGGCGAACCTATGCCCAGACCCAGTCCTAGGGCCAAATGAGGCGAGCCGAAGCAAAAACCCAGGGCAAGGCCCAGCCCCAGGTCGAGGCCCAGGCCCAGGCGAGGCAAAGTGAAGCGAGGCAAAACCGAGGACCAGGCCCAGGTCCATGCCCAGGCTTATGCACAGGCACAGGCCCAGGCCCAGGCGAGTCGAGTCCAAGGCCCAGGCTCAGGCCCAGGCCCAGATCCAGGGGAGGTAAGGCGAGGCGAGCCGAGGCCCAGTCCAAGTCCCATGGCGAGACGAGGCGAGACGAGCTGAGGCCCAGGTCCAGTGCCCGAGGCGAGCCGAGGCCCAGATCCAGGCTCAGGCCTAGGCCGAGGCGAGGCGACCCGAGGGCCAGTCCCATGCCGAGGCGAGGCGAGACCCAGGCCCAGGCCGTGGCGAGGCGAACCGAGGCCTAGGCCCATGCCCAGGCGAGGCGAGCTGAGGCCCATGCCCAGGCGTTGCGAGCCGAGGCCTAGGTCCAGGCCTAGACGAGGCGAGCCGAAGCCCAGGCCCAAGCACAGGCCGAGGCGAGGCAATCCGAAGCCCAGTCCCATGCCGAGGCGAGGCGAGACCCAGACCCATGCCCAGGCGAGGCGAGGAGAACCCCAGGTCTAGGCCTAGACAAAGCGAGCCGAGACCCAAACCCAATCCGAGGCGAGCCGAGCCGAGTCCCAGGCGAGGCTAGGCGAGGCGAGGCTCAGGCTCTGTCAAGGCGAGGCGAGCCAAGGCTCATGCCCAAGCCGAGGCCGATGCCTAGCCTCGCCTCACCTCGGCCTGGGCCTGGGTCTCGACTCGTCTAGGCATGGGACTGGCCCTCGGATCACCTCGCCTTGGCCTGGGCCTGAGCCTGCGCCTGAGCCTCGGATCGCCTCGCCCTGGCATGTGCTTGGGCCTGGGCCTCGGCTCGCATCGTCTAGGCCTGAATCTGGGCCTCGGCTTGCCTGGCCTGGGCATGGGCTTTGGCTCCCTCGCCTGGCCATGGGGCCGGGCCTAGTTTTCCTTTTGCCTTGGCATGGGCCTGAGCTCGCCTCGCGATGTAACTGGTACTGGCGTCGCCTCGCTTCCCTTTGTTCTTGGTCTGGGCTTTGGCCTCGACTCGCCTCGCCTCGCCTGGGCCTATGCCTAAGCTTGGGCATAAACCTGGGCCTGGTCCTCGGTTTCGCCTCGACTCACCTTGCCTCGCCTGGGCCTGGGCATGGGCCTCGACCTGGGCCTGGGGATGGGCCTTGCCCTGGGCTTTTCCTTCGGCTCGCCTCGTCTCACCTGGGAATGAGACTGGGATTCGGTTCATCTCGTCTCGGCCTGGGCCTCGGCTCGCCTCACTTGCCCTTGGCCTGGTTCTGGGCCTCGGCTCAGCTCGCCTCGCCTTGCCTGGGCCTGAACTTCGGCTCGCATCGCCTAGTCCTGGATCTGGGCCTCGGCTCACCTCACCTCGGTCTGGGTCTGGGCCTCGGCTAACATCGCCTCGGACTGGGTTTGGACCTCTTGCTCGCCTCGCCTAGACCAGGGCCTGTGCCTCACCTGGGCCTGGGCGTCGACTTCGGCTCGCCTCTCCTCGGCCTGGGCCTAGGCCTGCCTCGCATCGGCCTGGGCCTCGGCTCGTCTCTCCTTGCCTGGGTCTGGGTCTCGGTTCGCGTTTCCTATCCTGGGCCTGGGTCCTGGGCCTCACTTGCCCTGGGCCTGGTTATGGGCCTCGGCTCGCCTCGCCTCGCCTCGCCTGGACCTGAACCTCGGCTCGCATCGCCTTATCCTGGACCTGGGCCTCGGCTCGCCTCACTTCGGTCTGGGTCTGGGCCTCGGCTCGCATCGCCTCGGACTGGGTTTGGACCTCTGTTCGCCTCGCCTAGACCTCATCTGGGCCTGTACCTGGGCCTCGACATCGGCTCGCCTCGCCTCGGACTGGGTTTGGGCCTCGGCTCGCTTTGTCTAGACCTGGGCTTGGGCCTGGGCCTTGGCTGGGGCTATGGCTCACCATGCTTCGGCCTATGTCTGGGTCTCGGCTCCAATCGCCACGGCCTGGGCCTGGGCCTCGCTTTGTCTTCACAGAGCCTGGGCCTGAGCCAGGGCCTCGACTCCCATCGCCTCGATCTGGATCTCGGATCTCCTCCCCTCACCTTGCCTGGGGCTGGTTCGAACCTCGCATCGCCTTGGACTGGGCCTGGACCTGGGTCTCGGTTCGCTTCGCCTCGACCTGGTCCTGGGCCTCACCTTGTCTCGCCTGGGCCTGGGCTTCGGCTTGCCTCACCTTGGCCTCCGCTGGGCCATGGCTCACCACAACTCGGCCTGGGCCTGGCCTTCAGCTTGCCTCGCCTGGATCTGGGCCTGGTCTTCGGCTCGCCTCGCCTCGATTGGGCCAGAGCCTGGGCCTCGGCTCGCCTCACCTAGCCTGGGCCATGACCTGGGCCTCGGCTCGCCTCGCTACGGTTTGGGCCTGGGCCTCGGCTCTCCTCGCTCGCCTCGCCTCGCTTCGCCTCGCTTCGCCTCGTCACAGTCTGAGCCTGGGCTTCGGCTCTCCTCGCCTCGGCATGGACCTGGGCCTCGGCTCGACTCGTCCCGCCTATGCCTGAGCCTCGGCTCACCTCGCCTCGCTTAACCTCGCCTGGGCCTCGGCTCTCCTAGCCTAGGCCTATTCCTGGGACTGAGGCTCGTCTCACCTCACCTCCCCTGGTTGTGGGCTTGGGCCTTGGCTCGCCTCCCCACGCCAAGGCCAAGGCCAGGACCTCGGCTCGCCTCCACTAGGCCTGCGCTGTGCCTCGGCTCACCTCGTGTCGGCCTGAGCATGGGACTAGCCTTGACACGCCTGGGCCTGGGACTCACCTTGGCCTGCGCTGGGCTTCGGCTCACCTTGACTCGGTCTGGACCTGGTCCTTGCCTCGCCTGGGCCTGAGCCTGATCTTTGGCTCGCCTCCCCTCACCTAGGCCTGAGCCTCGCCTCGCCTCGCCTCGCCTCGACCTAAGCCTCACCTCTCCTTACCTCCCCTCGGTGAGGGCCTGGGCCTCGGCTCGCTTCGCCTCACCTCGCCAGGGCCTGGGCCTCAGTTCGCCTCGCCTCGGCCTTGTCCTGGGACTTGGCTCGCTTCCTCTCGCCTCGGCCTGGGCCTAGGCCTGGGCCTCGGCTCGCCTCACCTCGGCCTGTGTTTGGGCCAAGGCCTCGGCTCACCTCGCCTCTCCAACTATGGACCTGAGTCTGGGCCTCGGTTCCCGTCGCCTCGCCAAGGCCTGAGCCTCGTCTCGCCTCTCGCCTCACCTCGACCTGGGCCTAGGCCTAGGCCTCGGCTTGCCTCGACCTGGAACTGGGCCTTTGTTCACCTCGCCTCGGCCTGGGTCTGGGACTGGGCCTGGGCCTACGGTCGCCTCGCCTCGTCACGGCGTGTGCCTGGGCCTGAGCCGGGGCTATGGCTCGCCTAGCTTTGGCTTGGGTCTGGGCCTCGGTTCGCATCGTATCGGCCTCGGCTTGGGCCTGGGCCTTGGCTCGCCTCGCCTCGACAGAGCTTGAGCCTCGGCTAGCATCACCTCGGTGTGGTCCTGGGCCTCGGATCTCCTCCCCTAACCTCGCCTAAGCTTGGGTGTAAGCACACATGGCCTCGAACTGGGCATGGGCCTCAGCTCGCGTCGCGTCGCATCGGTGAGGGCCTAGGCGTGGGCGAGTCGAAAACCAGGCCTAGCCCGAGATGAGACGAGCTGAGGCCTGTTCCTGGGCCTGGGCTCACTTTGTCTCGCCTGGGTCTTGGCCTGGGCCTGGGCCTGGGCTTGGGCTTGGTCCTTGGGCCTGGGCATAGAACTGGGCCACGGCTCGACTCGCCTGAACCTGGAGCTGGGGCTCGACTCGCCTCTCTTCAAACTGGTATTGGGCCTGGGTTTCGGCTCGCCTCGCCTCGCCTCGCTGGGGCTAGGCTTGGTCATGGGTCTTGTCCTCGGCTCCCTCGCCTCGGCCTCGACTTTGGGATGGGCCTGGGTTTCGGCTTGCCTCGCCTCGGCCTGGGCCTAGGCATCGGCTCTACTCGTCTGAGCCTAGGTGTGGGCCTCGCCTTTCCTTGACTGGAACTGGGTCTGGTCCTCGGCTTGCCTGGTTTGGGCCTGAGCCTGGGCCTGAGCCTGGGACTTGGGCCTTGGGCCTTGGGCCTGGGACTTGGCATTCGCTAGCATCGCCTCGGCCTCGGCTGAGGGGAGACCCAGGCTGAGGCGAGGCGAGACGAGACGAGCCAATTCCTAGGCCAAGGCCCAGGCCGAAGCCGAGGAAGACGCCAAAGCAAGGCTATTCCATGACCCTGGTCCAGACCCAGACTCAGCTAGAAGACGAGGCAAAGGCGAGCCGAGGCCGATGCACATGTCCAGGCCCAGTTCGAGGCCCAGGCGCAAGCCCAGCCCCACGCCGATACCCAGGCTCAAGCCCAGGCTCAAGCCCAGGCTCAGGCGCAGGCTCAGGCTGAGGAGAGGTAAGGCGAGCCGAGGCCCAAGCCCAGGCGAGGAGAGGTGAGCCGAGGCCCAGGCATTGGCCCAGGCCCAGGCCCTGGTGAGGCGAGGCGAGCTGAGGCCCACGCCCATGCCCAGCCGAGGGGAGGCGAGCCGAGGCCCAGGCATAGGCCCAAGCCCAGGCCCTGGTGAGGCGAGGCGAGGCGAGCCGAGGCCCATGCCCATGCCCAGGCGAGGGGAGGCGAGCTGAGGCCTAGGCCCAGGTCGAGTTGGGGGGAGCCGAGACCCAACGGAGGCCGAGGTGAGGCGAGCCGAGGCCCAGGCGAGACGAGGCGAGGCGAGGCCCAGGACCAGGTCGAGGCGAAGCGAACCGAGGCCGAGGCCTAGTACGATGCGATGCGAACTTAGAACCAGGCCCAGGCAAAGTGAGGGAAGGAGATCCGAGGCCCAGACCCAGGCTGAGGCGATGCAAGTCGAGGCCCTTGCTCAGGCCCATGCTCTGTCAAAGCGAGGCGAAACCCAGACCCAGGCCGAGGAGATGCGAGGCGAGACCCAGGCCCAGGGTGAAGCAAGGTGAGCCATAGGCCCGGCCCAGGGGAAGTGAGCCAAGGCCCAGGCACATGCCGAGGCGAAGCGAACCGAGGTGAGGCCCAGGACCAGACTGAGGAGATGCGAGTCAGGGCCCAGACCCAGGCCGAAGCAAGGTGAGCCATAGCTCAGGCAAAGGCCCACGGGAGGCGAGCCAAGGCCCAGACACATGCCGAGGCGAGACGAGGCTAGGCGAGGCAAGGCGAGCCCAGACCCAGGGCGAGGCTAGGCGAGCCGAGGCCCAGGGTCATGCCCAGGCGAGATGAGCAGAGGCCCAGGTCCAGGTCCAGGTCCAAGTCTAGACAAAGCGAGCCGAGGCCCAAACCCAGTCCGAGGCGAGGCGAGCCGATGTCGAGGCCCAGGTACAGGCCCAGATGAGGCGAGGTGAGGCACAGGCCCAGGTCTAGGCGAGGCGAACAGAGGTCCAAACCCAGTCCGAGGCGATGCGAGCCGAGGCCTAGACCCAGACCGAAGTGTGGCGAGCCGAGGCCCAGGTCCAGGATAAGGCGATGCGAGCCGAGGTTCAGGCCCAGGCGAGGCGAGGCGAGCCGAGGCCCAGGACCAGGCCCAGGGCAAGTGAGGCGAGCCGAGGCTTAGGCCCAGGAGAGGAAACGCGAACCGAGACCCAGACCCAGGCAAGGAGAGACGAGCCGAGGCCCAGGCCGATGCGAGGCAGGCCCAGGCTCAGGCCGAGGAGAGGCGAGCCGAGGCCCAGGCCCAAACACAAGCCAAGGCGAGGCGAGCCGAGGTGAGGCACAAGCCCTGGTCTAGGCGAGGCGAGCAAAAGGTCCAAACCCAGGCCGAGGCGATGTTAGCCGAGGCCCAGGCCCAGGCGAGGCAAGCCGATGCCGAGGCCCAGACCCAGGCGAGGCGAGCCAAATCGGAGGCCCAGGCCCAGGTGAGGCGAGGCGAACAGAGGTCCAAACCCAGTCCGAGGTGATGCGAGCCAAGGCCCAAGCCCAGTCCGAGGCGAGGCGAGCCGAGGCTCAGGCCCAGACCCAGGCGAGGAGAGTCAAACTGAGGCCCAGGGCGATGCGAGGCGGTCCGAGGCCGAGGCCCAGGCTAAGGCCCAGGCGAAGGTGAGGCGATCCCAGGGCCATGCCGAGGCGAGGCGAGCCGAGACCCAGGCCCAAGCACAGGCCGAGGCCCAGACACAGCCCCAGCCCCATGTTGAGGCGAGGCGAGCCGAGACCCAGTCTCATGCCGAGGCAAGGCGAGCCGAGGCCCAAGCCCAGGCCGAGTCGAAGCGAGCCAAGGCCCAGGCCCATGCTCAGGCGAGGCGAGCCAAAGCCCAGGCCCATGCTCAGGCGAGGCGAACCGAGGCCCAAACCTAGTCTGAGTCTGGGCCTGGGCCTTGGCTCGCCTGGACTCGCCCGAGCTTGGGCTCGCCTCGCCTTGTCCTGGGCCTGAGCCTCGACTCGTCTCGCCTCGCTTGGTTCTTGGCTTCATTGAGGGCGTGGGCATCGGTTTGCCTCGCCTGGGCCTGGGCTTGGTCCTCGCCTCACACTGGGCTTGGGCCTCAGCTCGCCTCGCCTGTGCCTGGACCTGGGCTTCGGTGAGGTGAGGCGAGGCACAGGCCCAGGTGTAGGAGAGGCGAACAGAGGTCCAAACCCATTCCGAGGCGATTGCGAGCAGAGGCCCAAGCCCGGGCCGAGGCGAGGCGAGACGAGGCCCAGGCCCAAGGGGGGCGAGCCGAGGCCAAGGCCCAAGCCCAGGTGAGGAGAGTCGAGCTGAGGCCTCGCCTGACCTCGCCTGGGCCTGAATCTGGCCCTGGGCCTTGGCTTGTCTGGACTCGCCCGGGCCTGGTCTCGCCTCGCTTTGCCCTGGGCCTGAGCCTCGACTCGTCTCGCCTGGTCCTTGGCCTGATTGAGGGCTTGGGCATCGGTTTGCCTCGCCTGGGCCTGGGCCTGGGCTTGGGCTTGGTCCTCGCCTCACCCTGGGCTTGGGCCTCAGCTCGCCTCGCCTGTGCCTGGACCTGGGCTTCGGCTCGCCTCACCTGGGTCTGGGCCTGAGCCTCGGCTCGCCTGACCTCGGACTCGGACTGGGCCTCGGCTCGCCTCGCCTCGGCCAGGCCTGGGCCTCCGCTCGCCTCGCCAGGGCCTGGACCTAGGCCTGGTCCTAGGCTTGCCTTACCTTGGGCTAGGATTGTGCCTCGGCTCGCTTCGCCTGGGCCTGGGCCTGGTCCTCGACTCGCATTGCCTTAGCCTGGGCTGGGCCTCTGCTCGCCTCGACTCGTCTGGACCTGTGCCTGGGCTCGGGCCTGTGTCTCGGCTCGCCTCGCCTGGGCCTGTGGCTGGGCCTGTGTCTCGGCTCGCCTCGCCTTGTCCTGTGGCTGGGACTGTGCCCGGGCGTGGGCCTGGGCCTAGTCCTTGGCCTCGTCTCGCCTCGCCTCGGTCCGGGTCTGGGCCCCGGCTCGCCTCGCCTGACCTGGGCCTGGACCTGGGCTTGGGCCTCAGATTGCCTCACCTCGGACTCGGCCTGGACCTCGGCTCGCTCTGCCTGGGTCTGGGTCTAGGCCTGGACCTGGGTCTCAGCTCGACTCGCCTGGTCCTGAGCCTCGGCTCGCATGAGTCTGAGCCTGGGCCTGGGTCTCGGCTAACCTTGTCTAGGCCTTGGGTTGGGCCTCGGCTCGGCTCGCCTCGACTTGCCTGGACCTGGGCCTCAGCTCGCCTCGCTTGGGCCTATGCCTGGGCCTGAGCCTTCGCCTGGGTCTCGGCTTCGGCCTGGGCCTGGTCCTCGGCTCGCCTCCCCTCGCCTGGACCTGAGCCTCGGCTCGCTTCCCCTCGCCTAGTCCTGATCCTCGGCTCGTCTTGTCTCGCCTCGGTGAGGGCCTGGGCCTCGGCTCGCTTCGCCTCGCCAGGACCTGGACCTGGACCTGGGCCTCTGCTAGTCTAGTGTTGGCCAAGGGCTGGGGCTTGGCTCGCCTCGCCTCGCATGGGCCTGGGACTGGGTTTGGGCCTGACCTGAGTCTTGTCCTCGGCCTGGGGTTCGGCTCGCCTCGCCTGAGCCTGGGCCATGGCGTTGGCTCGTCTCGCCTTAACGTGGACCTGGGCCTCGCCTCGCCTCGCATCACCTCGGCTTGGGCCTGGAGATCGCTTCGCCTCGCCTCGGCCTGGGCTCGCCTGGGTTCGGCTCGGCTCGGGCCTGGGCCTGAGCTCGCCTCGCCTCGTGAGGGCCTGGTCCTGGGCCTCGGCCTGGGTCTTGGCCTGAGCCTCTGCCTGGGCCTGGGCCTCTGCCTGAGGATCGACCTGGGCCTGGGCCTTGGCTCACCTCGGCTTGCCTGGGCCTCTGCCGGGCCTGGTCCTGGGACTCGGCTCGCCTGATCCTCGGACTTGGCCGGGGTCTCGGCGTGGTCCTGGTCCTGGGCCTCTGCATGGGCCTGAGCATTGGCCTGGGTCTATGCCTGGGCCTGAGCCTTGTCCTGGTCCTGGTCCTGGACCTCGGCCTCGGCTTGAGCCTGAGCCTGAGGTTGAGCCTGGATCTGGGCCTCTGCCTTGGCCTTGGCCATGGCCTGTGCTTCGGCCTGGTCCTGTGCCTCGGCATGGTCCTGGTCCTGGGGCTCGGCCTGGACCTTGGCTCTAGCCTAGGTCTAGGTCTCTGCCTGAGCCTGGGCCGCTGGGTGAACCTGGGCCTGGTCCTCTGCCTGGGCCTGGGTCTCAGCCTAGGCCTAAGCCTGAGCTTGGGCATTGTCATTAGCCTGAGCCTGAGCCTGGGCCTCGGCTCGTCTAGGCCTTGGCCTGGGTCTGGGCCTGGGCTTGGGCCTGGTCATGGGCCTCGGCCTGGGACGTGGCCTGGGCCTGGGCCTCTGCCTGAGCCTCGGCCTGGGCCTCGGCCTGGGCCCCGGCCTGGCCCTCAGCCTGGTTTTGGCCCTGGAACTCGGCCTGGGCCATGGCCTGGGCCTGGCCTGAGCCTGGGCCTCGGCCTGGGCTTGGGCTTGGGCCTGGGCCTGGGCCTGGCCTGAGCCTGGGCCTCTGTCTGGGCTTGGGCCTGGACCTTTGCCTGGCCTCAGCCTGGGCCTCGGCCTGGGCCTGGGCCTGAGCCAAAAATAGACACAGGTAACAAGCAAAGGCATCTGCCTCTTGACTTTAAGAGAGCATCCTAGATATGTTTTGGTGCGGTACTCAAGTGTGTACAAAACATATAAACATAAGTTGTATATGAATGAATGTACATATATATATATATATATATATGTATATATATATATACACATATATATGTATATATATATATATATATATACACATATATATGTATATATATATATACACACACCACATATATGTATATATATATATACACACACACATATATGTATATAAATATATATGTATATATATATATATATACATATATATTACTTGTGTATTTGTGTAGGCACTTCCTTCTGTATAGCGCTATGTATATCAATATCCGTAGAGCAATGGCCTAATCAAACAATTTTAAAGGAAGTTTTAACTAATATTTAACTTAGTCACTCACATTAATAATACCAAAAGATAATATACAGACACACACACACACACTCACACAACTAATTAATCTTGTAACGAGTTTAAATTCTGATGTAGCTTGACTGCCCAGGACATCAGAATCTCACTAGTGGGGCGACAGCAATTGATCACTTTACTTTGTCTCCAACAAGGCAATTGACACCAAATCACAACGTTCGCAACCGTAACTTATCATAAAATACACTTAGTCACAACTCTGGCCTATATAATTGTTGTGAGAGTCAAAACTTCACGGGCCCCTTCCAGCCGTGAACAGTTATGACACCTTGAATTAGTAAAGGCGATATATATGTATATATATACATATACATATAATATACATATACATATATATGTATATTATATGTATATGTGTATATATATATATATATATATTATATATACATATATATATATATATACAGTATATATACATATATATATATATATATATATATACATATATATATATATAATATGTATATATACATGTATATACTGTATATATATATAAATAATATATATATATATATGTGTGTGTGTGTGTGTGTGTGTGTGTGTGTGTCTGTGTGTGTGTGTGTGTGTTCTGGGAGCTAGTGACTAAAAAAATACCCGAGTAAAACAGGCTAAAAATTTGAATACGAGGAAACATTAATGTGTTTGCTACAACTACTGCTACTCTTACTAATACCACCACTGCTATTACTACTACTACTTCTTCTAGTACATCTACTACCACTACTATTGCTACTACTACTACTACTATTTCCTCCTCCTCCTCCACCTTTTCTCATCTTCCTTCTTGTCTTCCTCCTTGTCCTCCTCCTACTCCTCCTCCTCTTGGCTCTTTTTTCAAAAAGGTCATCTGTTCTTTTCCTCTTCCTTCTCCTCATCTTCCTCCTCCTCCTTCACCTTTTCTTCATCTTCCTCCTTGTCCGCCTCCTCCTCCTCCTTGTCTTTGCACTTTTCTCAGTGAGGTCACCAGTTCTTTTCCTCTTCCTACTCATCTTCTTCTTCCTCCTCCTCCTTCTCTTTGCACTTTTCTCAAAGAGGTCATCAGTGCTTTTACTTTTCTTTCTCATCATCTTCCTCCTTGTCCTTCTCCTCCTCCTCCTCCTCCTCCTTTCTCTGTATAGCTAGATTTGTCGCCTGATTTAAATATCGGAACTGCTTTTGTTGTTTTCATAGCATCTAGGAATATTCCTTGCTCAATGATTTATTGCATATTGCTAATTTTTTTTTTTTTAATGTTTGGCATGATTTCCTTTACGAGGCTCATATTAATTCCAGATAATCAAGCGATTTCTTGCTTTGTATTGATGGAACGGGATTCATAAACTCGTCTTCGGTGACGGGTTTTAAAAACTGTGTTATTGATTCGTTGTTTCATAAAAGTCTCATAAGTTTGATTGATGATGATGATGATATGGTTGAACGTCACACACTACCCCCTTATCGGGAGGCTAGGACGTTGCCCCTCACAGATGGCTTTGTAGCGTGGAATTTAATGAACCATGCCCTTGGTTCAACTGATTAGTTGATTTTATTTGATTCGCAAGGTTAGGTCCTACGTGGGAGAGGAAATCATGTAAATCAATTTGCTACATCTTTTTTGTTTTGCCTTTTTTTTTTTTTAATAAGGTCTTTATATTCGTCGGGATTTTTACTTTTTGGCCTAGCTAAGTTGTTTATCAATTCCCATGTTTTTTTTTTATTATATTACTTTTGTTATTTTCAAACAGTGTGTCATAGTGTAGGATTGTTGTACATTTTGTATATGATTTCGTTAGTCGTGGACTTACTTTAAATGAATTTCTTGTAGAGTTGATTTTTCTTTCGACACGTGTTCTGGCTGTTAGTAAACAAAGTGTTTTGAATTTTTATTGTTTGATTTTATTTCCACTTCTCTCTCTGGGCAACATTTGTTAGAATTACTCATAACAATGCTTACAAATTCGTGTTTTTGACGTATTTAGAGACTCCAGCGCCCTTGTGGAGCTGACGATTAACGCTGTATGGAGTATAATTCGGTAAGAAATTAACTAGGCACCTGGGGTCAGTCCATGTCTTACTTATCACTATGACGTCAAAACTTTTATTGAGCAACTTGAGATAACAATAACATTTCTGGCAATTGGCATTTAAGCTCCTGGCATTAAAGTGAATCAAAGCGAAACCGTTACTCTCATGGAACTGTGTGTCAAATTGTGTATCACAGTAGTAATTGCAGTCTTTTGTTAGCTTCGAGTAAAATGTTTAATTCAGGATCAATTGGGGTGTTACTGTGATTAGATATCGTAAATTCTTTGTCTGGTATTTTGTCTATATCTTTGTACTTGTCAATAGCGGTGTATACATGTGGGTTTTTTGTTGCATGACATGTTGAGGAATACTATATTTCAGTTTCTGCGTCGGACGAGGCATGAAAGGGATATGTTTTTGAACAGTCTGAGCAGACCAGTTTTTTTTTAACATATTATGGTTATTTTTGACAGTGTTTGCAGGAACATTTGCGCACATAAAGTGAAGTAAATGATGACAGATTGAACATTTCAAGTGATTCTTTGGGACAAAGGTTAGACAGGAAGAACAGGTGTTTGTTTTGTTTAGTTTTGTGTTTGTAGAGGTGATTATGGTTATGGTAAAAGACTTAAAGAATCAGCAGATCAAGAAGATAATCATATTATGAAAAGGTAAAGTTATAATCTAAAAGTCTGATAACTGATGAAGGCTACTTACCTGAAATACCTTTTGGTCATTGCTCTTGACAAAGCCCTTGCAGTCCCTGGTCCACGTCGATAGTAGCTTCACTTCCTTCCTCAGGTCGCCTGTGGCTCTGGCTATCTCTCCGTTCCGTTTGGTCAAATGCTCGTTGACGTAAATTCCCGTCCCCTTCAATGTCCTGGCGTTCTTCAGTACGTGTACTTTCGTCTTCCTTGATATAAATCTGACAATGACATTCTGGGTACCGTCCTGTCGTCGTTTTCCTAGTCTATGGGAAGCTGAAATCTCAGTGTCTCTAATCTGTATTCCTTTGTTACTCAGAGTTTGAATCGCTTGATTCTCCACAATATTCCGTCCACTGTTGTCCTCACTGAAGTCAGAATCACCTTTCACAATATCCGAATTCCGTGTCGAACTCATGAACAGGTGGTCCTGAGTTCGATTCCTGGGACCCTGTGCATGCTTCTTGTGTTGCTTCCCGACCGCCCTGATCAGGCGGGGAGGTGACCCAAACACCGGCCTAAAAATCCCAGTGGATTACTGCAACTGAGAGGAGTTGCCTTACCAGAGGTTTCTCACTTCCCACTTCATGCGGGAGAGATGCAAAGGATTACAAAGGCGAAGCAAGCCGACAGGAGACCTTTTGGTCCATATCTAGGTCGGATGCGAAAAAATCATAATAATGATAAATAAATAAATGAATAAATGAATAACTTGAAACTATAATAATGTAAATAATAAATAAAATACATAAATATATGCATAGGTATAGTTAACTAATAAACAAACAGGTAAATAGTAAATATTAATAAATTGACATATAACTAATAATGAATGAGAATCAAGCAAATAATAATGAACGGACAAATGATAACAAAACAAATAAAAATAATATAAAATAAATGATAGTCATTACAGCATCTTGCTTAAGTGTTTATCTAAATGATTCTTAAAGCTTCGAACTGGACGACATTGCACTGCCTCTGCAGGAAGTTTATTCCATTCATTAACGAAACGGTTGGCGAAGTTGATTCTACCCACTTCCAAATTAAATTATTTCCGGACAGTCCGAGACAATTGTTTCTTGTCTGATTGCCATTCAATGTGAAAATGTCACTTTTGATGTTATCAATTCCCTTTAGAATCTTAAAGACCTGTATCAAGTCCCTTCTGAGTCTACACTTTTTTAGGGAAAACAGATTCATATGTTTTAGTCGATCTTTGTACGATTTATTTTTGATATTTGGAATCGGTTTTGTGTCTCTCCGTTGTTCTAATCTGCCAGTGCCTTTAATGAGATTTGGTGACCATACGGAAAGAACATATTTCAAATGTGGACGAAATAACGATTTATATAGCTTGTTAAGGGGAGCCACCCCAGTGAATTTTTCACGAATATTTTTTAAATTTCACTTCTCGGTTTTATTCGCTCACCCTGTCATTCCTATCCGAAAGTAACACTTGATTTTTTTTTTTTAATAAAATCTTTTCACCCCATACGCCGTTTTTAAATGACCCTGGCATCATAACATGACACGTGCGCTAGAAAATGAGGTATCATTAAAATAATTTTTTCTTTATATAAAATTCGACAAACGGCATCTCTTCCCCGCAGAGTGTTGTCTTCCTAGCTAGGCCTCTTCAGTACCTACGTAGACATTAGAGAGGTTGTTACACTGTGTTCCTGCAATATTTCTCTTATATTCATCTTGCAAGATAACCTGCAAATGTAAGTTTGCAATAATAAAGATATCCAACCTCAAGAAGGGTAAAGGGAGAAAGAAAAGGCATCAGGACTCTTCAAACCAAGGAGAAACTAGCAGAGATGAAGGGGAGAGTGTGTTATCGCTGCCTGGCTTATCACCTATGAGTGATCAATACTTTCTTTAGAAAGGGGGACCAAATGCCGCATCATTCTCCACATAGTCAACAATGTATACACATAGCGAGGCGTGGGCGGGCTTAAAAGGGTCTGAAAGCGTTTTGGCCGAATATGATGGGAAACGCTGGATAGGAATTAGCGGGCAGCAGTTTCTGGTATACAGCTGTGTTGAGTAGAAAAAAATGATCGAGTGGTAATTGAACAGTTAATAACGTGACGGGAACTGAGGCTAAAATCTGATTTTTTTGGGGGGGGGAGCAGAGGCTAAAACCCGAAAAAAAAATTTTTTCCTTATTTTTTTTAGGGGGGAGACGCTAAAACCCAAAATTAACTTTTTCTTTTCTTTTTGAGGGGGGACGAGACTAATACAAAAAAATAATTTTTCTTCTTTTTTGAGGTGGGGGAGGGGGGGTGACACTTTCAGTACGGGTCGGTCGGCTAGTGATGGTTTCTTTCCCTTGTTTTATTTTAATTTCTATTTTATATTATTTTGTATTCGCAGAGCTGCTGCGTTCATCTGTTCTGGTCTCATGAAAGATCCTTAACGACATACCGAAAGCCACAAATTGAAATCACCAGGTTAGTAAGGCAATACATATAGCTACACTTAAACAAGACATGAGAGGTGGAAGTGGAATGATAATACACGGAAAATTATTTGATTAGTCCTGACACGTGTGGTGTGTCACAGGGATCAGTATTTGGTCCGCGTTCTATTCTTCATCAAATGGAACTGGATGGGCTCTCTGAGAAAACAGAGGGACATTAGTTAACCACAGAAGAGAAGTTATCAAGTATAACCCGCTTCACACTCTGTCCGTTTTCGTCTACTGTTGTGACTTTGTTTGAGTAGAAACGACTTCGGTTACAGCCTGTTTGTTTTCCGAATCTCCAAATCTCAAAATACCTTTGCGTCATGTATTGAGGAAGTGAACAACAAATTAAGAGAAGCTAAGATAATACGAATTTTGGACACATTATTGACATGTTCTTGGGGGGTGTCAAGGACAATGTAAGCGAATTCTTCTTGCAGCTATTGAAATTCACAACAGTTGACAAGAATCGGCCCGGCGTGAAGCGGACTGGAAATCCCAGGGACAATGTAACCACACACCAACAACCACACAGGATTTAGGACCAAGTGTCATAAAGGAATTGACAATACAGTGCTCGTATTGGCGTGATCCTTTAACTTGGATTGGGATACTCAGAGCTCAGCGTGAGATTAGCGTCTCAGAGTGAACATCGTGTAAGGGAGGGAACCTTTATTGGTACGACGTTTCGTTTGTTACAATTTTATCAAGTATTTTGTCGGTAACTGTCAATTTCATGCAAGGTTAGTGCTGTCGGTAGTAACTCGTGTTTCTATCCTTTGTGGGTGATATTGCTAAAAACGGCTTTTGAAGGACTCAAATACCCCAAAGGATTACTTTACACCCTGGAGGAGAAGGCCCGTAATATACTTCATATCAAAAGCGAAAAATCCAACACTAGGTATTGGGTGGTCCCAAATTCCATTCAAACGCGAGGCCCAGGCCCAAGACCAGTATCTATCTCTATATTTTTCCATTTTTCTTCAAGTTCTTGGTATTCTTGGTTGAGGTTTTGTAATTTGTATTTTAATTCTTTAACCCTCTGTTTCATATATATTTATTCTTTCTTCCATATTAGGTTTATGCTTACGTCTTTTGCTTAGGGTCACTGTCCCATCACAGGGGATATTATCAGTGTATTAGGGCAGGAGTTTTTCTCTAATGAATATATCATTAAAAGTGATGGCTAGTTTTGCATTAATTATTTTCTTATAGGTATTTTCCATATAAATTATAATAGATTAATTGGTGTAAGGTAATTTTAGAGTTGAGGATAGATGGAGAAGGAGGAAAGGGACAAAAGGTAGGGAGGTGCTTAGAGTGAACTCCTTGAATGAAAAGGAAAAGGAGAAGGAGTACGAAAAGAAGCTTAAGGAGGAGTGGGAGGGAGTAAAGGATAGAGCAGAGATGGGTGTGGAGGAGGAATGGGGATGGTTCAAGGAGGGAGTCTTAAAGTGTGCAAGGATGGTGTGTGGAACAAGAAGGACAGGGGGAAATAGAAGAAAGGGTAGTGAATGGTGGGATGAGGAAACAAAGAAGGTTGTAGAAGAGAAGAAGCGAGCATTCACAGATTGGTTACAAAAGAGGACAGGGGAGTCATATGAGACGTACAAAGAAAAGAAAAGAGAAGTAAAGCAAAAGGTAAAGGAGGCAAAGAGGAGAGCAGATGTGAAATGGGGTAGGAGTATGACAGAAAATTTTGAAAGTAATAAAAAGATGTTTTGGAAAGAAATTAAGAGAGGAAGAGGAGGCGAATCAAGTAGGGAAGAAAAGGTAAAAGGTACAGATGGAGAGTTGATAATGGAAGAGATGGCAGTGAGGGGAAGATGGGCAGAATATTTTAGGGAGTTGCTGAATGTGAAGGAGGATAGGGAAGGAAAGATAGCTGCAGTGGGAAATACGAAGAAAATGAGAGTGATGAGTGAGGAGAATGGAGGAGAAATAAGGAAGGATGAGGTGAAGGCAGTTGTAAAGATGATGAAAGCAGGTAAGGCACCTGGTCTGGATGGATGTCATGCAGAATGTCTGAAAAAGGGAGGTTCAGTGATGGTGGACTGGTTGGTGAGATTATTTAATGTTTGCTGGAGAGAGGGTAGAGTACCGGAGGACTGGAGTAGTGCCTGTATAGTTCCTCTTTACAAGGGAAAAGGGGACAAGTGTGAATGTAGTAATTTCAGAGGGATTAACCTGTTGAGTGTAGTAGGGAAGGCTTATGGGAGAATCTTAATTGAGAGGATTAGGAGAGGAACAGAAGGAGTAATTGGTGAGGAACAGTGTGGATTTAGGACGGGTAGAGGTTGTGTAGATCAGATCTTTGTGGTAAGACAGATATGTGAGAAAGCTATAGGAAAGGGGAAGGATGTTTTTTGGGCTTTTATGGATCTGGAAAAGGCTTATGATAGGGTAGACAGAAAGGCACTGTGGGAGGTTATGCAGATTTATGGGATAGGAGGAAAGCTTTTGGGAGCTGTCAAGAGTTTTTATGTGAGTAGTAGAGCATGTGTTAGGATTGGAAATGGAGTGAGTGAGTGGTTTGAAGTAAAGGTGGGACTTCGTCAAGGATGCGTTATGTCGCCCTGGCTGTTCAACTTATACATGGATGGGGTGGTGCGAGAGGTGAATGCTAGGGTAGTGAGTCAGGGATTGGAGATGGTTAAAGAAAATGGAGAAAAGTGGGAGGTGAGCCAGCTGTTGTTTGCGGACGACACTGCGCTTGTGGCAGGGTCAGAGGAGGGATTGAGGAAGCTGGTGGCAGAGTTTGGGAGAGTATGTGATAGAAGAAAGCTAAAGATAAATGTGGGTAAAAGTAAGGTGATGAGATGTACAAGGGGTGAAAGTGGCAGTAGACTGGAAGTGAACATTAAGGGAGAGCGACTGGAGGAAGTGGATAGTTTTAGATACTTGGGTGCAAGTGTAGCAGGAAAAGGTGGAGTGAAGGTGGAGGTAGAATGTAGATTGAGAGAAGCGAGTAAATACCTTGGTGGTTTAAAGAGTGTAATGAGAAATAGACATTTGGGAATGGATGCGAAGAGGAGACTGTATGAAGGAGTGATTGTGCCAACAGCACTGTATGGGGCAGAAACGTGGAACATAAGAGAAGAAGAGAGAAGGAGTTTGAATGTGTTTGAGATGAGGTGTCTGAGAAGTATGGTGGGGGTTACTAGGCTGGATAGAGTGAGAAATGAGGAGGTGAGGAGGAGAACAGGGGTGAAAAAGGATTTGGGAGAGAGGGTTGATGAAAGAATATTAGGATGGTTTGGACACATGGAAAGAATGAGTGAAGAAAGACTAGTAAAAGAGGTATGGAAGGCAGATGTGGAGGGAGTGAACATGAGGGGACGTCCTAGGATGAGGTGGATGGATGGGGTGAAGGGGGCTTTGGGGAAGAGGGGAATGTCTGTTGAGGAAGGAAGGGAGAGGACGGAAGACAGAGGTGAGTGGAGAATGGTTGTATATGGATGATGTTGTGACTGCATGAGGAGGAATGGGCAGGGGGGGTGGGGGTGGGGTAGTATGTGTGAGTAAATTTTGACGCAGCCCGAAGGGATTTCTCCCCGTCCTCTCCTTATATGCAAAGGGGGACGGAGAGGGGGGGTCGCTGATTAAATGAAGCGGCCTTGCTGTGGATGTACTGTGTCTTGCGACACTGCTTCTGACCCAGGGCGGTGGGCAGGGTGCAGGGATGACCCGTCATCCAGGAGGTGCTCAGATGAGAGGAAGGGTGGGAGGGGTGTGGAGTGTATTTAGGGATGAAATGGGTGGGAGTGTTTTTATGCCTTTCCCTTTTTGGCTACCTCCCTTGGAAGGGGGAAAAAGCCTTGGTATATGTATATATGTATGTAGAAAGGAAATTTATGACTTGGCTGTATGTAGTCATATTAGCTAGATCGCGATTGGCTAACATGACTACATACAGCCAAGTCATGAATTTCCTTTCTAAGGAACATAAATCTATAATAAGGTATATGGAAAATACCTATAAGAAAATAATGCAAAACTAGCCATAACTTTTAATTATATATACATACATATATATATATATATATATATATATATATATATATATATATATATATATATATGAGTGGCAGGGTGGTGAGATAAACATCGAGAATCGTTGAAGTATATATATATATATATATATATATATATATACATACATATATTTCATGTGAAAAGCACAGTTGGAGCCAAAAAGACTAGAGACAGGGAATCTACACATTTCGATTGCAAACTGTAATCCTCTCCTGTAGATACAGAGCAGAGAGAAGAGTGCTACTCAAGCAACACCAATAACAAAAATTGGGGAACACTGGGAGAGGTCCACCGTATCCTACTTACTAAGCTCACTCGGTATGTGGGGTCAGGAGGCAAATTTCTTTTGACTAAACTTGTGATCAATAATCCTGATATTATGTCCGGGGACCATTGCTCCTTCGAAATGTTCATATTGGTCGGCGAAACTGTCCGAAGAGAGGACATAAGTTTAAAGCTGCGTTTAGACTAGAGTCCGCACAATTATGTTCTGGGTAGTTGGAATATACCACATGAGATCGTGTCTAGATCAAACCAGATACGTGAACGCTTTTCTATATACTCGTTCGTTGATTTCAAGAATGAACAACTAACAAAGGCACTGTAGGGAAGGCGAGGCGAGGCGAAGACCAGGCCCAGGCCGAGGCGACGCGAGCTTAGGCCCATGCCCAGTCCGAGGCCATGTGTGCTTACACCCAAGCTCAGGCGAGGTTAGGGGAAGAGATCCGAGGCCCAGGACCACACCGAGGTTATACTAGCCGAGGCTAAGGCTCTGTCAAGGCGAGGCGAGCCAAGGCCCAGGCCCAAGCCGAGGCCGATGCGATGCAAACCGAGGCCCAGTACCCAAGCCAAAGCTAGGCGAACCATAGCCCCGGCTCAGGCCCAGGGGAGACGAGCCAAGGCCCAGGTACACTCCGAGGCGAGGCGAGCGTAGGCCCAGTCCCAGTCCCAGACCCAGGCCGAGGCAAGGTGAACGGAGGCCCAGTTCCAGGTCGAGGGGAGCCTAGGCCTAGGCCCAGGTCGAGGTGAGGCGAGAGGCGAGACGAGGCTCAGGCCTTGGCGAGGCGACCGTAGCCGAGGCCCAGGCTCAGGTCCATAGTTGGAGAGGCGAGGTGAGTCGAGGCCCAGGCCCAAACACAGGCCAAGGTGAGGCGAGCCGAGGCCCACGTCTAGGCCCAGGCCGAGGCGAGAGGAAGCGAACCAAGTCCCAGGACAAGACCGAGGCGAGGCGAACTGAGGCCCAGGCCCTGGCGAGGTGAGGCGAAGCGAGCCGAGGCCCAGGCCCTCACCGAGGCGAGGTAAGGAGAGGTGAGGCTTAGGCCCAGGCGAGGTGAGGCGAGGCGAGGCTCAGGCCTAGGTGAGGGGAGGCGAGCCGAAGACCAGGCTCAGGCCCAGGCGAGGCAAGGACCAGGCCCAGACCGAGTCAAGGTGAGCCGAAGCCCAGCGCAGGCCAAGGTGAGGCCCAGGCCCAGGCGTGTCAAGGCTAGTCCCATGCTCAGGTCGACGGGAGGTGAGCCGAGGTACAGCGCAGGCCTAGTGGAGGCGAGCCGAGGCCCAGGCCTAGGCCTAGGCGAGGTGAGGCGAGCCGAGGCCCAAGCCCACAACCAGGAGAGGTTAGGCGAGCCGAGCCTCAAGCCCAGGACTAGGCCTAGGCGAGGGGAGCCGAGGCCGAGGCCCAGGTCCATGCCGAGGCGAGGAGAGCCGAGGCCCAGGCCCAAACCGTGGCGAGGCGAGGCGAGCCGAGGGCAAGGCTCAGACTGTGACGAGGCGAAGCGAGGCGAGGCGAGCGAGGAGAGCCGAGACCCAGGCCCAAACCGTGGCGAGGCGAGCCGAGGCCCAGGTCATGGCCCAGGCTAGGTGAGGCGAGCCGATGTCCAGGCTCTGCATCAATCGAGGCGAGGCGAGCCGAAGACCAGGCCCAGACCCAGGCGAGGCAAGCTGAAGCCCAGGCCCAGGCCGAGTTGTGGTGAGCCATGGCCCAGCGGAGGCCAAGGTGAGGCGAGCCGAGGCCCAGGCCCAGGCGAGACAAGGCGAGGCCCAGGACCAGGTCGAGGCGAAGCGAACCAAGGCCCAGGCCCAGTCCGAGGCGATGCCAGCTTCGCACCAGGCCCAGGCAAGGTGAGGGGAGGAGATCCGAGACTCAGATAGAGGCAATGGGAGTCGAGGCCCTTGCTCAGGCCCAGGCTCTGTGAAGGCAAGGCGAGGTCCAGGCCCAGGCCGTGGAGATTGGAGCCGAGACCCAGACATAGGCCGAAGCATGGTGAGCCATAGTCCAAGCCCAGGCCCAAGCCTAGGCCTAGTCCCAGTCTCGACTCGCCTCAACCTGGAGCTGGGCCTCGACTCGACTCTCTTCAAACTGGTCTTGGGCCTGGGCCTCGGCTCTCCTCGCCTCGCCTCGCTGGGGCCTAGGCTTGGCCATGGGTCTTGGCCTCGGCTCCCTTGCCTCGGCCTCGACTTTGGGATGGGCCTGGGTTTCGGCTTGCCTCGCCTCGGCCTGGGCCTGGGTCTAGGCCTCGGCTAGACTCGTCTCAGCCTAGGCGTGGGCCTCGCCTTTCCTCGACTGGGCCTGGGCCTGGTCCTCGGCTTGCCTCGTTTGGGCCTGAGCCTGGGCCTGAGTTCACCTAGACTCGTCTGGGCTTGGATATGGGCTTGGGCCTAGGCCTGGGCCTCAGCTGACCTTGCCTCGGCCTGAGCTTGGGCCTGGGCCTGGGCCTTGGCCTTGGCTAGCATCGCCTCGGCCTCGGCTGAGGGGAGACCCTGGCTGAGGCGAGGCGAGACGAGACGAGCCAATTCCTAGGCCTTCCCTCTCTCCTCTCCTACCCCTCCCCTCTCCTCCTCTCCTACCCCTCCCCTCTCCTACCCCTCTCCTCTCCTACCCCTCTCCTCCCCTACCTCTCTCCTCTCCTACCCCTCTCCTCTCCTCCCCTACCCCACCCCTCTCTTCTCCCCTCCCCTCCCCTCCCCCCCCCCTCTCCTCTCCTACCCCTCCCCTCTCCTCCCCTACCCCTCCCCTCTCCTCCCCTACCCCTCCCCTCTATCCTCTTCTCCCCTACCCCTCCCCTCTATCCTCTTCTCCCCTACCCCTCCCCTCTATCCTCTTCTCCCCTACCCCTCCCCTCTATCCTCTCCTCCCCTACCCCACCCCTCTATCCTCTCCTCCCCCACCCCTCCCCTCTATCCTTTCCTCTCCTCCCCTACCCCTCCCCTCTCTCCTCTCCTCCCCTACCCCTCCCCTCTCTCTCCTCCCCTACCCCTCCTCTCTCCTCCCCCACCCCGCCCCACCCTCCCCTCCTCCCCAACCCCTCCCCTCCCTCCCCTTTACCTCGTTACTCTCCTTCCCTAGCGCTCTTACCTCTCCTTCCCTACCGCTCCCCTCTCTCCTCTCCTACCCTACCCCTCCCCTCTCCTACCCTACCCCACTCCTCTCCTCCCCACCCTCTCCTCTCCTCCCCACCCTCTCCTCTCCTCCCCACCCTCTCCTCTCCTCCCCTACCCCTCCCCTCTCCTACCCTAACCCTCCCCTCTCCTCTCCTACCCTACCCCTCCCCCTCTCTCCTCTCCTCTCCTCCCCTCCCATCCCCTCTCTCCTCCTCTACCCCTCCCCTCTCCTACCCCTCCCCTCTCCTCCCCTACCCCTCCCCTCTATCCACTTCACCCCGACCCCTCCCCTCTAACCACTACTCCCCCACCCCTCCCCTCGATCCTAGTCTCCCCTACCCCTCCCCTCCCCTCTATCCTCTCCTCCCCTACCCCACCCCTCTATCCTCTCCTCCCCCACCCCTCCCTTCTATCCTCTCCTCCCCTACCCCTCCCCTCTCTCCTCTCCTCCCCAACCCCTCCCCTCTCCTCCCCTAACCCTCTTACCTCTCCTTCCCTACCCATCCCCTCTCTCCTCCCCTCTCTCCTCTCCTACCCTACCCCTCCCCTCTCTCCTCCTCTCCTCCCCTACCCTCATTCCTCTCCTTCCCTACCCCTCGCCTCTCTCCTCCCCTCCCCTCTATCCTCTCCTCCCCTTTATCCTCTCCTCCCCTACCCCTCCCCTCCCCTACCCTCTATCCTCCCCTACCCCTCCCCTCTCTCCTCTCCTCCCCTACCCCTCCCCTCTCTCCTCTCCTCCCCTACCCCTCCCCTCTATCCTCTCCTCCCCAACCCCTCCCCTCTATCCTCTTCTCCCCAACCCCTCCCCTCTATCCTCTCCTACCCCTCCCCTCTATCCTCTCCTACCCCTCCCCTCTATCCTCTCCTCCCCTACCCCTCCCCTCTATCCTCTCCTCCCCTCCCCTCCCCTCTCTCCTCTCCTCCCCTCTCTCCTCCCCTCCCCTCTCTCCTCTCCTCCCCTCCCCTCTCTCCTCTCCTCCCCTCCCCTCTCTCCTCTCCTCCCCTCCCCTCTCTCCTCTCCTCCCCTACCCCTCCCCTCTCTCCTCTCCTCCCCTACCCCTCCCCTCTCCTCTCCTACCCTACCCCTCTCCTCTCCTACCCTACCCCTCTCCTCCCCTACCCCTCCCCTCTTCTCTCCTCCCCATTCCCCTCCCCTCTATCCTCCCCTACCCCTCCCCTCTATCCTCTCCTCCCCTACCCCTCCCCTCTATCCTCTCCTCCCCTACCCCTCCCCTCTCTTCTCTCCTCCCCTACCCCTCCCCTCCCCTACCCCTCTCCTCCCCTACCCCACCCCTCTCCTCCCCTACCCCTCCCCTCTCATCCCCTACCCCTACCCCTCCCCTCTCGTCCCCTACCCCTCCCCTCTCTCCTCTCCTCCCCTACCCCTCCCCTCTATCCTCTCCTCCCCTACCCCTCCCCTTTATCCTCCCCTACCCCTCGCCTCTCTCCTCTCCTCCTGTCCCCCTCCCCTCTCTCCTCTCCTTCCCTACCCTTCCCCTCTCTCCACTCCTCCCCAACCCCTCCCCTCTCCTCCCCTACCCCTCTTTCCCCTCCTTCCCTACCCCTCCCCTCTCTCCTCCCCTACCCCTCTCCTATCCTCCCCTCCACTCCTCTCTCTCCTCTCCTCCCCTCCATTCCTCTCTACCCTCCCCTCTCTCCTCTCCTCCCCTCCACTCCTCTCTCTCCTCTCCTCCCCTACCCCTCCCCTCGCTCCTCTCCTCCCCTCTATCCTCCCCTACCCTCTATCCTCTCCTCCGCTACCCCTCCCCTCCGCTACCCCTCCCCTCCTCTCTCCTCTCCTCCCCTACCCCTCCCCTTTCTTCTCTCCTCCCCTACCCCTCCCCTTTCTTCTCTCCTCCCCTACCCCTCCCCTTTCTTCTCTCCTCCCCTACCCCTCCCCTCTATCGTCTCCTCTCCTCCCCTACCCCTCCCCTCTCCTCCCCTACCCCTCCCCTCTCGCCTCTCCTCCCGTACCCCACCCCTCTCCTCTCCTCCCCTACCCAACCCCTCCCCTCTGCTCCCCTACCCCACCCCTCTCCTCTCCTCCCCTACCCCACCCCTCTTCTCTCCTCCTCTACCCCACCCCTCTTCTCTCCTCCTCTACCCCACCCCTCTTCTCTCCTCCCCTACCCCTCCCATTTATCCTCTCCTCCCCTACCCCTCCCCTCTATCCTCTCCTCCCCTACCCCTCCCCTCTCTTCTCTCCTCCCCTACCCCTCCCCTCTCTTCTCTCCTCCCCTCCCCTCCCCTACCCCTCCCCTCTCCTCCCCTACCCCTCCCCTCTCCTCCCCTACCCCTCCCCTCTCCTCCCCTACCCCTCCCCTCTCCTCCCCTACCCCTCCCCTCTCCTCCCCTACCCCTCCCCTCTCCTCCCCTACCCCTCCCCTCTCTCCTCTCCTCCCCTACCCCTCCCCTCTATCCTCTCCTCCCCTACCCCTCCCCTCTATCCTCTCCTCCCCTACCCCTCCCCTCTATCCTCTCCTCCCCTACCCCTCCCCTCTATCCTCTCCTCCCCTACCCCTCCCCTTTCTTCTCTCCTCCCCTACCCCTCCCCTCTCTTCTCTCCTCCCCTACCCCTCACCTCTCTCCTCTCCTCCTCTACCCCTCCCCTCTCTCCTCTCCTTCCCTACCCTTCCCCTCTCTCCACTCCTCCCCAACCCCTCCCCTCTCCTCCCCTACCCCTCTTACCCCTCCTTCCCTACCCCTCCCCTCTCTCCTCCCCTACCCCTCTCCTCTCTCCTCTCCTACCCTACCCCTCCCCTCTCTCCTTTCCTCCCCTACCCCTCCCCTCTCTCCTCTCCTCCCCTACCCCTCCTCTCCTCTCCTCCCCTACCCCTCCCCTCGCTCCTCTCCTCCCCTCTCCCTCCCCTCTATCCTCCCCTACACCTACCGTCTTTCCTCCAGTAGCGATCACGTCTTTGCTCTCCTCCGCTACCCCTCCCCTCCTCTATCCTCTCCTCCCCTAACCCTCCCCTTTCTTCTCTCCTCCCCTACCCCTCCCCTTTCTTCTCTCCTCCGCTACCCCTCCCCTACCCCCTCTATCCTCTCCTCCCCTACCCCTCCCCGCTATCCTCTCCTCACCTTTCTTCTCTCCTCAGCTCTCCTTCCCTACCCCTCCCCTGTCATCCCCTACCCCTCCCCTCCCCCCTTACCTCTTGTCTTTACTCTCCTCTCCTCTCCTACCCCTCCCCTCTCCTTCTCTACCCCTCCCCTCTCATCCCCTACCCCTCCCCTCTCCTCCCCTACCCCTCCCCTTTATCCTCTCCTACCCTTCCCCTCTATCCTCTTCTCCCCTACCCCTCCCCTCTATCCTCTCCTCCCCTTCCCCACCCCTCTATCCTCTCCTCCCCTACCCCTCCCCTCTATCCTCTCCTCCCCTACCCCTACCCTCTATCCTCTCCTCCCCTACCCCTCCCCTTTCTTCTCTCCTCCCCTACCCCTCCCCTCCTCCCCTACCCCTCCCCTCTCCTCCCCTCCCCCTCCCCTCTCCTCCCCTACCCCTCCCCTACCCCTCCCCTCTCCTCCCCTACCCCTCCCCTCTATCCTCTTCTCCCCTACCCCTCCCCTCTATCCTCTTCTCCCCTACCCCTCCCCTCTATCCTCTTCTCCCCTACCCCTCCCCTCTATCCTCTCCTCCCCTACCCCACCCCTCTATCCTCTCCTCCCCACCCCTCCCCTCTATCCTTTCCTCTCCTCCCCTACCCCTCCCCTCTCTCCTCTCCTCCCCTACCCCTCCCCTCTCTCCTCTCCTCCCCTATCCCTCCCCTCTCTCCTCTCCTCCCCTACCCCTCCCCTCTCTCCTCTCCTCCCCAACCCCTCCCCTCCCTCCCCTAACCCTCTTACCTCTCCTCCCCTACCCCTCTTACCTCTCCTTCCCTACCCCTCCCCTCTCTCCTCTCCTACCCTACCCCTCCCCTCTCCTCTCCTACCCTACCCCACTCCTCTCCTACCCTACCCCTCCCCTCTCCTACCCTAACCCTCTCCTCTCCTACCCTAACCCTCTCCTCTCCTACCCTACCCCTCTCCTCTCCTACCCTACCCCTCTCCTCTCCTACCCTACCCCTCCCCTCTCTCCTCTCCTCCCCTCTCTCCTCTCCTCCCCTCTCTCCTCTCCTCCCCTACCCCTCCCCTCTCTCCTCCTCTACCCCTCCCCTCTCCTACCCCTCCCCTCACCTCCCCTACTCCTCCCCTCTATCTCCTCTTCTCCCCGACCCCTCCCCTCTATCCTCTTCTCCCCTACCCCTCCCCTCTATCCTCTCCCCTACCTACCCCTCCCCTCTATCCTCTCCTCCCCTACCCCCACCCTCTATCCTCTCCTCCCCCACCCTCCTCCCTTCTATCCTCTCCTCCCCCACCCCTCCCTTCTCTCCTTTCCTCTCCTCCCCAACCCCCCCACCCCTCCCCTAACCCTCTTACCTCTCCTTCCCTACCCATCCCCTCTCTCCTCTCCTACCCTACCCCTCCCCTCTCTCCCCTACCCTCATACCTCATTCCCTCTCCTTCCCTACCCCTCCCCCTCTCTCCTCCCCTCCCCTCTCCTCTCCTCTCCCTCTTTATCCTCTCCTCCCCTACCCCTCCCCTCCCCTCTACCCTCTATCCTCCCCTCCCCTACCCCTCCCCTCTATCCTCTCCTCCCCTACCCCTCCCCTCTATCCTCTCCTCCCCTACCCCTCCCCTCTATCCTCTCCTCCCCAACCCTCTCCCCTCTATCCTCTCCTCCCCCCCCCCTCTATCCTCTCCTACCCCTCCCCTCTTTCCCCCTCCCCTCATCTCTCTCCTCCCTCTCCTCTTCTTCCCCTTCCTCCCTCTCTCCTCTCCTCCCCTATCCTCCCCAACCCACCCCTCTCCTCTCCTCCCCACCCCTCTCCTCTCTCCTCCCCTTCCCTCTCCTCTCATCTCTCCTCCCCTTCCCTCTCCTCTCCCTTCCCCCCACCTCTCCTCTCCTCCCCTACCCTCCCCCCCCCTCTCTCCCCTACCCCACCTCCTCTCCTCCCCTACCCCTCCCCTAACCCCTCCCCTCTATCCTCTCCTCCCCTACCCCTCCCCTCTATCCTCTCTCCTCCCCTACCCCTCCCCACTATCCGCTCCTACCCCCTCCCCTCCCCTCCCCCTCCCCTCTATCCTCTCCTCCCCTACCCCTCCCCTCTCACCTCCCCCCCTCTCCTACCCCTCCCCTCTCATCCCCCTACCCCACCCCTCTCCTCCCCTCTCCCTCCCCCTCCCCTCCCCTCCCCTCTCCTCTCCTACCCCTCCCCTCTATCCTCTCCTCCCCTCCCCCTCCCCTCTATCCTCTCCTCCGCTACCCCCACCCTCTTCTCTCCTCCCCTACCCCTCCCCTCTCTCCTCTCCTACCCTACCCCTCACCTCTATCCTCTCCCTACCCTTCCCCCTCCCTCCTCCCCAACCCCTCCCCTCCTCCCCTCCCCCTCCCCTCTCCTACCCCTCTCCTCTCTCCTCCCCTCCCCTCCCCTCTCCTCTCCTCCCCTCCCTCCCCTCTCTTCTCTCCTCCCCCACCCCTCCCCTACCCCACCCCTCTCCTCACCTACCCAACCCCTCTCCTCCCCTACCCCTCCCCTTCCCCTACCCCTCCCCTCTCCTCTCCTCCCCTACCCCTCCCCTCTCTCCTCCTCTACCCCTCCCCTCTCCTACCCCTCCCCTCTCCTCCCCTACCCCTCCCCCTCCCCTTTATCCTCTCCTCCCCTACCCCTCCCCTCTCTTCTCTCCTCCCCTACCCCTCACCTCTCTCCTCTCCTTCCCTACCCCTCCCCTCTCTCCTCTCCTCCCCAACCCCTCCCCTCTCCTCCCCTACCCCTCTTACCTCTCCTTCCCTACCCCTCCCCTCTCTCCTCCCCTACCCCTCTCCTCTCCTCCCCTACCCCAACCCTCATCTCTCCTCCCCTACCCCTCCTCTCCTCTCCTCCCCTACCCCTCCCCTCTCTCCTCTCCTCCCCTCTCCCTCCCCTCTATCCTCCCCTACCCCTACCCTCTATCCTCCCCTACCCCTACCCTCTATCCTCTCCTCCGCTACCCCTCCCCTCCTCTATCCTCTCCTCCCCTAACCCTCCCCTTTCTTCTCTCCTCCCCTACCCCTCCCCTTTCTTCTCTCCTCCCCTACCCCTCCCCTCTATCGTCTCCTCTCCTCCCCTACCCCTCCCCTCTATCGTCTCCTCTCCTCCCCTACCCCTCCCCTCTCTCCTCTCCTCCCCTACCCCTCCCCTCTCGCCTCTCCTCCCCTACCCCACCCCTCTCCTCTCCTCCCCTCCCCTACCCAACCCCTCTCCTCTCCTCCCCTACCCCTCTATCCTCTTCTCCCCTACCCCTCCCCTCTATCCTCTCCTCCCCTTCCCCACCCCTCCCCTCCCCTACCCCTCCCCTCTATCCTCTCCTCCCCTACCCCTCCCCTCTATCCTCTCCTCCCCTACCCCTCCCCTCTCTTCTTCGTATCCAGGTCCTGATGCAACTGGTCTGCCTGTCAAAGGGCTGTGAAGAAATACACTTTTCCATATACATACACACATATATACCAAAGGCTTTTTCCCCCTTACAAGGGGCATTAATCACCAATCAAAATTTACTGGAGCAAGTGGAAGAGGAGGAGGGAAAGAGGCAGAGAGAGAAGGGGTGGAGGAGGAAAAGACGGGAGGCAGAGAGAGAAGGGGTGGAGGAGGAAAAGACGGGGAGGAAGAAAGAAGGGGAGGGGGAGGAAAAGGAGGAGGAGGGGAGGAAGCAAAGGAAAAGGGAGAGGAAGAGGAGCAAAAGGAGGAGGGGGTAGGCAGACAGATGGGGAGGGAGAGAGGCAGAGACAGGGAGGAGGAAGAGGAAGGGCAGGAGGAGGTGGGAGTGAAGGGGAGGAAAAGGAGGAGGGAGAGAGAGACAGGGAGGGGGAGAGTTGGGGATGGGAAGAATTCCTTCTGTAGCCTCCTATGGACGGACAACTGGCCTCCTACCTTCCATTTCTCGAAGATTTTTGCTTCCTTGACCAACTGCTTCTTCTCTCCTTTCCCCTTCTTTGTCCCCTCTATACTTTTTAACATTGAATTATTGAAATAAGGATATTTAAAGTTGAAGAAAGTTTCACGTTTCAAACATGTTCAGCTGTATCTTGTACTCGTATCGATAAGATCGGTTCCAGAACCAGAGTAATGTCCATCGCAATAATCGCATAGCAATACCAGTATGTAGTTAACCCATTCAACTCCGATGACAAGATGTCTTGTCATTTGGTCAAATAAAACAAAAAATCATAAAACACCAAAATGTTTGATCAAACACCAGAAAAATATGACGTCAATCCTCGCTTCGCTGCGAGCGAAGCGAGGACTGACGTCATATTTTTCTGGTGTTTGATCAAACATTTTGGTGTTTTATGATTTTTTGTTTTATTTGACCAAATGACAAGACATCTTGTCATCGGAGTTGAATGGGTTAAATCAAGAGGTACATTATATAATCTTTATTTTACTGAATTTTCTTCAATATCCTTTCAAAAAATCTCTACTTCAGTAATAAAGTATTAATGAAGAGGTCAAACATAGGAAAGCCACACTATAACATATATCTTTATTCTTTGATATAAACCAGTTATAATGATATAAGTCTACTCTAGATTGGAAGGTATGTGTGTTGTATAGGCTTTATGAAATATGTAGGCCATAATCAGTTAACCCATTAAACTCCGATGACAAGATGTCTTGTCATTTGGTCAAATTAAACAAAAAATCATAAAACACCAAAATGTTTGATCAAACACCAGAAAAATATGACGTCAGTCCTCGAGCGAAGCGAGGACTGACGTCATATTTTTCTGGTGTTTGATCAAACATTTTGGTGTTTTATGATTTTTTGTTTAATTTGACCAAATGACAAGACATCTTGTCATCGGAGTTTAATGGGTTAATTACATGAAGTGTCGGAGTCGGTGGTGGCAAAAATAGAGGAGTTGGAGTCGGAGTCAGTGGTGCCAAAAATAGAGGAGTCGGAGGTTTTGTGTTCCGACTCCACAGCCCTGCCCTAAACCACCCCCAGCAGTTTCCCATGGCCAGTTGGGTTGTGACCAGTTGTTCCATTCCCAACTAGGTCTGCTGTGATGTCACGAGTTCCTAAAACATCAATTGTAGTCAATACCCCATGTGGGAAGGTAGACAAGACGGTAGAAACAAAGTAGAATAAGAAGACAAAGAAGAAAAAAGTGGAGGTGGAGGAAGAGGATGAGGAAGAAAAGGTGGAGAAGGAGGAGGAAAAAAAGGTAGAGGAAGAGGAGGAGGGAGGGAGGAGGAAGAGGAGAGGAAGGTGAATGAGGAACTGGAAGAGGAGGAGGAAGAGAAGATATTGAAGGAGGAAGAGAAGGTGAATGAGGAACATGAAGAGGAGGAGGAGGAGGTGGAGAAGACAAAGATGACGAAGAAGAGTGAGAAAGGAATGAAAGAAGTATAGATGACTTCAAGTGACATTATGAATGAATGCTGACCACTTTCACATGCATACAAACCTGCCTTGGGCGACTACCTCCCTCGTAAGGAGGACGAATCCTAATGGTATACCAACCCCCCCCCCTTATCAGGAAGGCGGGCCAGGCAAAGCACAACCTAGTAAATACTACGTATAAATACTACATAACCACAGGTCACAAGAGACGAACAAAATCTCACCTCCAGAGACAAGAGTCGTTCTTCTGGACTGTACTGGTGTACCTCGACTAGGAATCAGCAAACCTGGACCAAACCCTCACTTTCCTGAAGACAAAAACAATGACGGAGTTCTTCAACCGTAATTTCAAACAAGGTTCTTCCATTAAAATATATGGCACACTCTCTCTCTTAAAAAAAAAAAAAAAAAAAATGATAAATAATAATACATACATATACCAAAGGCTTTTCCCCCCTTACAAAGGAGGTAGCCAAAAAACAAAGGCATAGAAACCACTCCCACCCATTCCATCCCCACATACTCTACTCACATTCACCCTCACTCCCCCCTCTTATCTTGGCTTCTCCTGGATGACAGGTCATCCCTACACCTTGTCCACTGCCCTGGGTCAGAAGCAGTGTTGCAAGACACAGCACATCCACAGCAAAGCCACTTCATTAAATCAGCAATCCTCCCTCTCCATCCCCTCATGTAGAAAAGGAGAAGACGGGGAGAAATCCCTTCGGGCTGCATCAAATTTTTCTCACACTCCCTCACCCCCCATCCATTTCACCTCATGGATCACATCATCATCCATAAACAACCATTCTCCATTCACCCCTACCTTCTGTCCTCTCCCGTCCTTCCTCAACAGACATTTCCCTCTTCCCCAAAGCCTCCTTTACCCCATCCATCCATCTCATCCTAGGTTGTCCCCTCATGTTCACTCCTTCCACATCAACCTTCCACAAACCTTTCACTAGTCTTTCTTTACTCATTCTTTCCATGTGTCCAAACCATCTCAATACTCTTTCATCAACCCTATCTCCCAACTCCCTTTCCACCCCCGTTCTCCTCCTCACCTCCTCATTTCTCACTCTATCCAGCCTAGTAACCCCTTCCATACTTCTCAGACACCTCATCTCAAACACAAAAATAAACAAGTAAAATAAAAGAGTCATTTCCCACCTTAGTGACAGAGCCCTGCCTGTCCATGAGCTTCATTTCCTCCTGATAAGCAGCAATCCGGCCCCGCAGGTGTTGTATGGTGATGTCGCGGTCATCCTGAAAGAGGAGAAATATTCTTACACAGGATGTAATACCTCTTCCTCAGAAAGTCTCCACCCCCGCTCCTTTTACCAACTTTCACCTGAGCAAACGAGAGATTTTCTTCACGTATTAAGTCATAGACATGGAGATTATTATTATCATTTTTTCAATTTATTCATTTATATTATCTTAATTATATTTTTAATCATATCTTAGCTTCAAATTCATGTGTGGTTTCGTCTTGGTCTATATCTTTAAAGTCCAATAGTCATATCAAGATTTGGGTTATATCATCTAAGTTATTCTAAGTAGAAAAATTAAAGGTATCAGTTTGGGGATGTCCGCATGAGGTTCGAAGATTCTGCTGGAACAAACGGACCTCCCTGTGGCTCGGGATTTAGCTCGTGCTGTACAGAGAACCACAGGAAGGATGAGAATTAGGAAGATATAATGTACATACATACATATACCAAAGGCTTTTTCCCCCTTACATGGGAGGTAGCAAGAAAGAGGCATAAAAACCATTCACACCCATTCCATCCTTATCACACTCCACTCCCCTCCACCCTCTTATCTTGACACCTTCCGCATGACAGTTCATCCCTGCATTTTGTCCACTGCCCTGGGTCAGGAGCAGTGTCACAAGACAATACATCCACAGCAAGGCCGCTTCATCAAATTGGTGACACCCTCCCTCTCCATTCCCTCATGTAGAAAAGGAGAAGACAGGGAGAAATCCCTTTGGGCCGAGTCAAATTTTTCTCACACATACTCTCTCACCCCCCATCCCACATCATGGATCACATCCATATACAACCATTCTCCATTCCAGGGAAAAAAATACTTTTTTATTTTCCAGAGCAATTTTTCATTTTTTTTTGTTTTCTATTTCACCAGAGCCATCTTTTTATACTTCCAGAGCCATGTTTTTGCAGGTTCGATTTCCTTCAAACTATTGGAAGGCTAACTCATTACTCATGTGTATGAAAAATAACTTTTTTTTAAACAAATCAGCCTTTAATTTTGGGAGGAGTGGGATGGGTGGGGGAAGAATAAGATACATGCAAATTTACAGGTTATCTTTTTAATGTATTGATACAAACATGTCAAATTAGTTAATGGATTTCAATATGATGCAAATTACTGAGTTTCCTTGTTAAGTTGTTTAAGATCCACTTGCAAAGTTTTGTAGAATAGAATTAGTAGTTTCTGACTTTCTGCTGTTCTGCATAGTACTATGCAGGTTGTCTATGGTAGCAGTACAAGGTCACTATGCAATTTTCATTACTTGATATCAATCTAGTTATAGCAACCTAATAGGTTAGACCTGTTTATATGATTATTTGATTAATCCATTAGCATGTGGTTCTCAACTTCTCATTCTCAATGCTCAGTTTACACTAGCTCTCTTCATCAGTTTTACTCACTCTTTAACTCTTGCACTTTGAATTTTTGATGATTCAATCCAGTTACTGTTATTTAGTCAATGGTGCATTGTACATGTAGTCAGCGCGTTGATTGGGCAGCTAGCTGCATGCAACCAATGAACTTCCCTGCACACAGGTACCATGCAATTCGCAACTAGCGACATTATGTAGCACAATAGTCGTGTAAATTCTTGTCAACATGTATTAGTATACGCGCGCATGCAGCTGATACGAAGCTAGACTAGGTAAGCCATTGAACTCTAGCAGCTATACCCCGTACACATACGTACGTACATCAACAAATTAAAGTTGATTGATGCGTTACGTTTATGATATCGATTGGTAATGCAATGATTGATCACAGGTAAGTTGTGTTTGCTCTGATCCTTTCATCAATGGTGATGGGATTCAGGGATTGCCAAATGATGGATAATGCATGAAAAATGTTGAATCTTGCCACGGGAGCGATTTTTTTTGTGGGAGATCGCTCCCGCTATTGGATTTGCGAAAGCAACATTGGAACTTTCCTGAGCGAAATCACTTGTCGCTCCCGTGTATTTTTTTTTGCTGCTCCATTCACACCTACCTTCTGTCCTCTCCCGTCCTTCCTCAACAGACATTCCCCTCTTCCCCAAAGCCCCCTTAACCCCATCCATCCATCTCATCCTAGGTTGTCCCCTCATGTTCACTCCTTCCACAAACCTTTCACTAGTCTTTCTTTACTCATTATTTCCATGTGTCCAAACCATCCCAATACTCTTTCATCAACCCTATCTCCCAACTCCCTTTCCATCCCCGTTCTTCTCACCTCCTCATTTCTCACTCTTTCCAGCCTAGTAACCCCTATTATACTTCTCAGGCACCTCATCTCAAATACATTCAAATTCCTGTTGGCACAATCACACCATACAATCTCCTCTAAGCATCCATTCCCAAATGTCCATTTCTCATTACACTTTTTAACCCCCCAAGGCATTTACTTCTCTCAATCTACATTCTACCACCTCCACTCCTCCCTTTCCTGCCACATTTGCACCCAAGTATCTACAACTATCCACTTCCTCCAGTCTCTCTCCCTTGATACTCACCTCCAATTTGCTGCCACATTCTCCCCTTCTACATCTCATCAACTTACTTTTACCCACATTTATCTTCAACTTCCTTCTTTTGCACACCTTCCCAAACTGTCACTAAATTCCTCAATCCCTCCTCTGATCCTGCTACAAGCACAGAAAAAGGGAAGACAGGGAGAAATCCCTTCAGGCTACATCAAATTATTAGTCACACACACACAGGATGAGGAAATGATCAAAAATTTTTAACTACACTAATAAGACCAAACTTGAGTACACAGCAACACTATGGACATCCAGTACAAAAAAGAATATAAAAAAATTAGAAAGAATACAATGAGCAACAACAAAACTGGCACCAACTCTTTCCAAAATGATATATGAACAAAGACTGCCCATGTTAGAATTACTAACTCTGGATCAAAAAAGGGAAAGAGGAGACCTATCTATTATATAGAATTATAAAGGGAGTGGAAATCTTAGATAAGTGATTTATTGAAATGGGACAATAGAAAAACATGAGGACTTGAAAAGAAACTCAAAAAAGATTACAGAAAAAAAAATAATAATAATAACTTCCCACACAGTGATAGATACCTGGAGCAATTCTGACAAAGAAACAGTGTGTGCAAACACTATTCAAGATTTTAAGAAAAAACTTGATGCTGAAAGATACAAAGACAGGTCACCATGAGCATAGCTCCCTTCCTGTATAATACAACTAGGTAAATACACACACACAAGAAACTAATAAGGAAGATAAAGTCAATAGGTGGCATCATGGGAAAATTATTGGAATGGATGAGACTTCCTGACTGGGAGGAAAATGAGAGTAGAAAGTAGAGATAAATTCTCAAATTGGGAAGAAATGAAAAGTGGTGTCCTGCAGGGATCAGTACTGGCCCCGTTCATGTTTGCCAAGTACATAAATGACATGGATGAAGGAGTGGAGTGTTATATGAATTTCTTTGCAGATAATGCAAAAATACTAAAGAAAGTAAAAACTGAGGAGGATTGTACATAAATGACATGGATGAAGGAGTGGAGTGTTATATGAATTTCTTTGCAGACAACACAAAAATACTAAAGAAAGTAAAAACTGAGGAGGATTGCAACTCATTACAACAAGACTTGGACAACATCTGGAAATGGACTCAAAAGTGGGAAGTGAAATTCAATATCATGATATGTAGTATAATGGAATGTGGAAAAAGTAAAAACAGAGTATCGAGAGATTATAAAGTTGGTGGTCAAAAAAGTACTCGGAAAAAGACCTTGGAGTGATGATCAGCAAAGACATAACACCAGATAAGCAAAGTAATAAAATAGTCTGAGAAACCTACAATTTATTGAGGTCAATAAAAGTGACATTTGATAAATTTGGACGAGGAAATGATTAAAAAAAAAAAAAAAATCTAACTACATTAACGAGACCAAAAATTAGTGTGCAGCAACACTATGGACACCCAGTACCAAAAAGAATATTAAGAAATTAGAAAGAATATAAAGAGCAATGACAAAACTGGCACCAACTCTTTCCAAAATGACATATGAACAAAGACTCTCCAAATTAGAATTACCAACTCTGGAACAAAGAAGGGAAAGAGGAGACCTACTAACTATCTATAGAATTATGAAGGGAGTGGAAATCTTAGATAATTGATTTATTGAAATGGAACAATGGAAAAACAAGAGGACATGAAAAGAAACTCAAAAAAGATAATTACAGAAGAGATTGGAAAAAAAAATAGCTTCCCACACAGAGTGATAGATACATACATATACTAAGGCTTTTTCCCCTTTACAAGGGAGGTAGCCAAAAAGAAAAAGGCATAAAATCATTCCCACCCATTCCATCCCTAAATACACTCCACTCCCCTCCACCCTCCCTCTTATCTTAGCACCTCCTGGATGACAGGTCATCACTGCACCTTGTCCACTGCCCTGGGTCAGAGGCAGTGTCACAAGGCACAGCACATCCACAGCAAGGACGCTTCATTAAATCAGTGACCCTCCCTCTCCGTCCCCCCATGCATAAAAGGAGAAGATGGGGAGAAATCCCTTCGGGCTGAGTCAAATTTTTCTCACACATACTACCTCACCCCCCATCCTCCCACCCATTCCACCTCATGCATCCATCATCCATATACAACCATTCTGCTGCCACTTTCACCCCTTGTACATCTCATCACCTTACTTTTACCCACATTTATCCCCAGCTTTCTTCTTTCACACACTCTCCCAAACTCTCCTGCCACAACCGCAGTGTCATCCGCAAACAACAACTGGCTCACCTCCCACTTTTCTCCATTTTCTTGAACCAGCTCCAATCACTGATCCACTACCCTTGCATTTACCTCTCGCACCACCCCATCCATGTACAAGTTGAACAGACAGGGCAACAAAACGCATCCTTGATGAAGTCCCACCTTTACCTCGAACCACTCACTCTCCATTTCTAATCCTGACACATGCTCTACTACTCCGGTAAAAACTCTTGACAGCTCCTAGAAGCTTTCCTCCTATCCTGTATATCTGCAAAACCTCCCACAGTGCCTTCCTGTCTACCCTGTCATAAGTCTTTTCCAGATCCATAAAAGCCCAAAATAAATCCTTCCCCTTTCCTATAGCTTTCTCACATAGTCTTACCACAAAAATCTGATCTACACAACCTTTACCTGTCCTAAATCCACACTGTTCCTCACCAATTACTCCCTCTGTTCCTCCCCTAATCCTCTCAATCAAGATCCTCCCATAAGCCTTCCCAACTACACTTAACAAGCTAATCCCTCTGAAACTACTACATTCATACTTGTCCCCTTTTCCCTTGTAAAGTGGAACTATACAGGCACTCCTCCAGTCCTCCGGCAATCTACCCTCTCTCCAGTAAACATTAAATAATCTCACCAGCCAGTCCACCATCACTGTACCTCCTTTTTTTAGACATTCTGCATGGCATCCATCCAGACCAGGTGCCTTACCTGCTTTCATCATCTTAACAACTGCCTTCACTTCATCCTTCCTTATTTCTCCTCCATTTTCCTCACTCATCACGGTCATTTTCTTAGCATTTCCCACTGGAGCTATCTTTCCCTCCCTGTCCTCCTTCACATTTAGCAACTCCCTAAAATATTCTGCCCATCTTCCTCTTACTGCCTTCTCTTCCATTATCATCTCTCCATCTGCACCTTTTACCTTTTCTTCTCTACTTGATTCGCCTCCTCTTCCTCTCTTAATTTCTTTCCAAAACATCTTTTTTATTACTTTCAAAATTTTCTGTCATACTCTTACCCCATTTCACATCTGCTCTCCTCTTTGCTTCCTTTACCTTTTGCTTTACTTCTCTTTTCTTTGTACCTCTCATATGACTCCCTCATCCTATTTTGTAACCAATCTGTGAAAGCTCGCTTCTTCTCTTCTACAACCTTCTTTGTTTCCTCATCCCACCATTCACTACCCTTCCTTCTATTTCCTCCTGTCATTCTTGTTCCACACACTATCTTTGCACACTTTGTGACTCCCTCCTTGAACCATCCCCATTCCTCCTCCACTCCTAGCTCTACTCTATCCTTCACTCCCTCCCACTCCTCTCTCAGCTTCTTCTTGTACTCCTTCTCCTTTTCCTGATATACACAAAAGGAAAATAACAAGAGACCTATAATCTATTGAACAATATAAGTGGTATTTCATTACATGGATGAGGACATGATGAAGAAAATTGTTGAAAACTTGATGTCTCTCAGATTGGAACATGCAGTGGTGATGTGGTCACCACTGCATGTTTAAAAGAAGTCAGGAAGTATAGTGTTCCACATAGATGATATGTGGAATAAGATGAAAATATTATTCTAGCCAACACTATAAATCAATTTAAGGCAACAATTGATAGATAGATAATACAACTAGTTAAATACATGAGTTCTAAGCTCTCATCAGGGAATGTAATAGCTACTATGGTGGTGGAGGAGGGAGGAAGGAGAAAGAAAGAAAAAGAGGAAGAGAAAGAGAGAGAGAGTGGGGAGGAGAAAGAGAAAAAGATAGGAAGAGGAAGAGAGAGAAGAAGAGAGATAGAGAGAGAGAGAGAGAGAGAGAGGGAAAGAGGAGAGAGAGTGGGGAAGAGAAAGATAGGGAGAGAGAGGAAGAGAGAGAGTGAGGAAGAGAGAGAATGGGAAAGAGGGAGAGAGAGTGGGGAAGAGAAAGATAAGGGGAAAGAGAGGGAGAGAACAGGAAGAAAGAGAATGGGAAGTGGAGAGGGTGATGAACATTGGTACTGGGGAGATAGAGAGGGGGAGGGAAGTGGGAAGGAGGATAGAAAGGATAGAACGGAGGGAAGGAGAGAAATAGGGGAACACAGAAAAAGAAATGGGTAGGAGAAGGGTTGAGGAGAGAGGAAAATACATACATACATATAACAAAGGCTTTTTCCCGCTTACACGGGGGGTAGCCAAAAAGAAAAAGGCATAGAAACCACTCCCATCTATGCCATTCCCTACATATTCCACTCCACTCCACCCTCCTCCCTCCCTCTTATCTTGGCACCTCCTGCATCCTGTCCACTACCCTGGGTCAGAGGCAGTGTAGCAAGACACAGCACATCCACAACAAGGCCGCTTCATCAAATCAGCAACCCCCCCCCCTCTCCATCCCCCAAGTATAAAAGGAGAAGACGGGGAGAAATCCCTTCGGGCTGTGTCAAATTTTTCTCACACATACTACCTCAACCCCCATCCCCCCACCCATTCCACCTCATGCATCACAACATTATCTATATACAACCATTCTCCATTCACCCCTGTCTTCTATCCTCTCTCGTCCCTCCTCAACAGACATTCCCCTCTTTCCCAAAGCCCCTTTCACCCCATCCATCCACCTCATTCTAGGTCGCCTCCTCATATTCACTCCTTCCACCTCTGCCTTCCATACCTCTTTTACTAATCTTTATTCACTCATTCTTTCCATATGTCCAAACCATCCTAATACTCTTTCATCAACCCTATCTCCCAGCTCCCTTTCCACCCCTGTTCTCCTCCTCACCTCCTCATTTCTCACTCTATCTAGCCTAGTAACCCCTATCATACTTCTCAGACATTTCATCTCAAATACATTCAAACTCCTCCTCTCTTCCTCTCTCATGTTCCATGTTTCTGCCCCATACAGTGCTGTTGGCACAATCACTCCTTCATATAACCTCCTCTTAGCATCCATTCCCAGATGTCTATTTCTCATTACACTTTTTAATCCACCAAGGCATTTACTCGCTTCTCTCAATCTACATTCTACCTCAATCCCCACTCCTCCGTTTCCTGTCACATTCGCACCCAAGTATCTAAAACTATCCACTTCCTCCAGTTTCTCACCCTTAATGCTCACTTCCAGCCTACTGTCAATCTCTCCCCTTGTACATCTCATTACCTTACTTTTGCCCACATTTATCTTCAGCTTCCTTCTTTCACACACTTTCTCAAATTCTGTCACTATCTTCCTCGATCCCTACTCTGATCCTGCTACAAGCGCAGTGTTGTCAGCAAACAACAGCTGGCTCACCTCCCACTTTTCCCCATTTTCTTTAATCATCTCCTACCCCTGACCCACTACCCTTGCATTCACCTCTCGCACCACCCCATCCATGTAAAGATTGAACAACCAGGGCAACATAACACATTCCTGATGAAGTCCCACCTTTTTGGTTTGAGGTATATATATATACATATATATATATATATATATATATATGAGGGATGTGTTCCACACAGTGTGAATTTATATGAAGTGAAAACTGTGCAGTACCTTCTTTCATTTCCATAAAAAAAATATGCTATCATACAGAGTAAAAATCATACATCTTCCATGACTAATCTTTAAGTATAAAATGGGGCCTTGATTGAAAAGGTTTGTTGCATATGTATGATTTTGCATGCTGGGGACATGTGAAAATGCCACTTCTCAGAGATGGATTCCTGACACACTACATCACTCATCTTCCTATTATCAATTGTTAAAAGAAAAAAAAAATAGGAATTCTTACTGGTATCATGCCAAACTCAATGAGATCCCTTGCCTCACATTTGGCAAGTAATGCATCCTTCTCTAGGTTGTCTTCTTCAGCATCAGTTCCAGCTGTTTGGTGGGTCACATCTGCTTGTGTTGCAGCCCGTCGTCCACCTGACTGTCCACCCATTCCAAAGCCTAAGTACTGAGCAAGGAAGAGAATGGTCATAATGATAAGAATTTGACTTCTTACCTACATCCATAACTACAGAAGCAAATCATTGATGAACTTATCCAAAGTAATATTTCAAAGGATTACAAAGGATTACAAAGGCGGAGCATGCCGACAGGAGACCTTTTGATCCATATCTAGGTCTAAAACAACAGTATCCTGATTATCAAACATAGGTCACAATTAGCTTCATTAATGCCCCAATACATACATATACCAAAGGCTTCTTTCCCTCTTATAAAGGAGGTAGCCAAAAAAAAAACAAAGGCATAAAAACCACTCCCACCCATTCCATCCCTATCACACTCCACTCCCCTCCACCCTCTTCCCTCCCTCTCATCTTGACACATCCTGGATGACGGGTCATCCCTGCATCTTGTCCACTGCCCTGGGTCAGAAGCAGTGTCGCAAGACACAGCACATCCACAGCAAGGCCACTTCATTAAATCGGCAACCCCCCCCCACACACACACACACACACCCACACCTCTCCGTCCCCTCACACAGAAAAGGAGAAGACGGAGAGAAATCCCTTCGGGCTGTGTCAAATTTTTCTCACACATACTACCTCAACCCCCATCCCCCTATCCATTCCACGTCATATATCACAACATCATCCATATACAACCATTCTCCATTCACCCCTGTCTTCTGTCCTCTCCTATCCATCCTCAACAGACATTCCACTCTTTCCCAAAGCCTCTTTTACCCCATCTATCAATCTCATCCTAGGTCGCCCCCTCATATTAACTACTTCCACATCTGCCTTCTATACCTCTTTTACTAGTCTTTCTTCACTCATTCTTTCCATGTGTCCAAACCATCCTAATACTCTTTCATCCACCCTATCTCCCAACTCCCTTTCCACCCATTTTCTCCTCCTCACCTCCTCATTTCTCACCCTATCCAGCCCAGCAGGGTGGGGGGATGGGGGGTGAGGTAGTATGTATGAGAAAAATTTGACGCAGCCCGAAGGAATTTCTCTCCGTCTTCTCCTTTTCTGTGTGAAGGGACAGAGAGAGGGGTGGGGTGGGGTAGGGGTCGCCGATTTAATGAAGTGGCCTTGCTGTGGATGTGCTGTGTCTTGCGACACTGCTTCTGACCCAGGGTAGTGGACAGGATGCAGGGATGACCCATCATCCAGGAGGTGCCAAGATAAGAGGGAGGGTAGAGGGTGAAAGGGAGGGGAGTGTATTGGGGATGGAATGGGTGGGAGTGGTTTTTATGCCTTTTCCTTTTTGGCTACCTCCCTTGTAAGGGGGAAAAAGCCTTTGGTATATGTATGTACGTATGTATTGCCTCTGACCCAAGAAGTGGACAGGGGACAGGGATGACCCTTCATTCACAAAAAGCTACAAGAGAAAGGACAACAAATGGATTCTGGATGGGTTGGGTGTGGGCTGGCTGAAGGGTGGGTATATGCCCTAAGAATGTAAGAATGAAGGAGATTGCAAGAGACCATAAGGCCTACACTAGGCAGCTCCATAAAACCATAAGGCCTACACTAGGCAGCTCCATAAAACCATAAGGCCTACACTAGGCAGCTCCATAAAACCATAAGGCCTACACTAGGCAGCTCCATAAAACCATAAGGCCTACACTAGGCAGCTCCATAAAACTATAAGGCCAACACTAGGCAGCTCCATAACCATAAGGCCTTGAATAAGTCACCTCCATATAAAGGAGAAAGGTTCTTTTGATATATGTATGTATGCATGGTATGTTTGGAAGGGAGAATAAAGGGTAGACCAAGAAAAATGTGGTTTAATGGGTTGAATAAACCATAAGAATATGTGGTCAGGCTGTTAAACAAACAAAAATATATGAGTGACACAACTCAGATGAGGCGGCAGTATTGCTAGCAAAGTGATGAGGTGCAATCTTTACATGGCTTAGTGGGAAGAAGGGCAAGAAAATATGTAATGAAAGTGACAGGGGTGGAATTTTCCTCTCCTATGCCTAGCCACCTCACTTTGGAGGTAATGGTTGCCTGGATGTGAAAAAATGTCAGTCTGTTTTGCAAGATATCTGAATGTCAAGAGTGTCCTGATGAAAGACAGGTTAAAGCATTCTGGGCATCGATAAAGAAGCAGCCAGTAATATTGTTTGTAGGCATACATGTGGACATGTAAAAATAAGCAAATATTTGTAGGAAAAAAAATAAAGAAAAAGTGTAATACAACTTGTTGCAAAGACCAAATGAATAATTTAGTGGCTCCACTTACTTGAAACTGTTAGCAAGACCAGAAGGAAATGGGGAGGGGGAAAAATTAAATTGGTAATATCCTCCATTCATTTGTTTGTTGAAATCATACAAAACATAGGATTACATGTCACCCATGAATGCAGAAAGTTTATTGTTAAACCTCATATTATATGCACTTCTGACCCTACTCCATGCATTCAAGTGTAGTTAAAGAAATATGTAAGCTTTTTATTCATATATATTATGTTTTTATGTGTCCATTTATGTGACCATGAACCACTGGTTAGAGAGAAGATTTAATCAGAAAGACTGAGAAATAAATGAATAAATAAATAAAATTCTCTGAAAACTTTATTACATTGCACACTAATTCAAACTAAATGGTAAAAGACCTGGGTTAAATCAGCTGAAAGTTTGAATCATCTGATGATTACCTCAATCCCTTCCACACAAGAACTCATTATAATGCATGTATCAAAACAGCACAGATTGTACTGTGTACTTGCACTCACCAAAACAGGGGTGATACTAAAGTCTTAAAATGCAGTACAGTAAACTTTGTTATTAACCACTTAATCACAATCACTAAAGTTGTATATTAACTAATCTAATATACATAATATTGTATATTATACTTATTTTTGTAAATTTATATATATATATATATATCTATATATATATCAATATATATATATATATATATATCTATATATATCTATCTATATATATATCTGTCTATATAAATATCTATCTATATATATATATATATATACACATATATATATATATATACATATATATATATATACATATATATACAGGGTGAACAGAAAGTCCTTGGACTTTCTGATAATTTTTTAATTACAGTACATATTCTAAAGTATATATGCTAAATATCTTGTTATTAAACTATTAAATATTTGTTTCTTGCAGCTTTATTGAAAATATGAGCCAACGAGAGGCCATCATTCAGCTCCATCGCGCAGGGAAAACCAACTCTGAGATTATTAAACTCCTTAAAGTTGCCAAATCGACCGTGTATCATGTTGTGAATAGATTTAAGGAACTTGGTACATCTGAAGATCGTCCTAGGAGTGGAAGACCTCGCACTGCTCGAACAAAGAAAGTGGTTAACGCTGTCCGAGAGAGGATGCGGAGAAACCCAAAGAGATTCATCCGAAAACTGGCTAAAGACATGAATGTTAGCAACACTTCAATGAGAACCATCGTGAGAAAGGATCTTCGGTTGTCTCCCTACAAGATGAGAAAACGGCAGTTTCTTACACTTCTCCAAAAACAAAAGAGACTTGAAAGAGCACAGATTCTTCTCAGAGAACTGAAGACAGACATGGCAGGACAAGAGATCATTTTTTCAGACGAAAAACTCTTCACAATTGAAGCTCAGTTCAATAATCAGAACAATAGAGTTTATGCAAAGTCTTCTGCAGACATTAAAGATTCTGTGAGAACAGTTTACTGCCGCCAAAAACCATCTTCTCTCATGGTGTGGGCCGCTATCTCCAAAACTTGGAAGTCTCCTCTGATTTTTGTGGAGCAAGGGGTTAAAATCAATTCAGATCGCTACATCAACGATATTTTGGTTCCAGCCCTTGAAGAGATGAAGAAACACTTCAAAGATCATCCCTTCACTTTCCAACAAGATGGTGCGCCATCTCACACCTCAAGAAAGACTCAGGACTGGTGCTCACGTCAATTTCCAAGATTCTGGAGCAAGGAAATGTGGCCTCCCTCATTGCCTGATTTGAGCCCCATGGACTTTTGTGTGTGGTCTTTGTTGGGGGCAAAGGCGTGTTCCGTTGCTCACTCAAGTGTTGATGCTCTGAAGCAATCACTCCAGCGGGAATGGGTCAAAATACCCCAGGATAAGCTATGTGCCTCGGTCAAAAACTTCCGGGTGAGAATTGAGAGTTATCCGAGTGAAGGGTGACCACATTAAAAATTAATAAATGAGATTCATTCTAGTATTGTAAGCTATCATTGTGATACCTTTTTCATGAAATTTCATTTATTTTCTGTTAATAAATCGTTTTTATGTTGGTCCAAGGACTTTCTGTTCACCCTTTATATACATATATATATATACATATATATATATATACATATATATATATACATATATATATACATATATATATATATACATATATATATATATATATATATATATATATATATATATATATATATATATTTCTTTGTATATATGGGCAGATTTTCTCTGAAGCATGTTTGATAACAAATCATGGCAAATTTATTGTTGCAGAGCTTCTTATCTGCTTTTGCTCTTTTTCTGACAGCATTTTTGGCTTCCACAGGAAACTGTCTTATGATATCTCCATATGACATAGACTGTAACTTTAGGCACTGCTGCCAAAGTAAAATACTGACCAGAATGTGTTCCCCTTTCTATTCTAGACACCTCAAATGCATTCGTGATCTTTGCCAACTATGTCATTACTGTCAAAAGGTTTTCCTCACTTGATCTCTTGATTATCAATCATTGTTGCACTGTTCAGCTGTGATTTTGCAGTGAAGGAAAGGAGGGGGAAAGGGAGGGAAGGAGATAGAGAAAGAGAGGGAGACAGGTAGGGAGGTGTTTGATAGTAAGAGAGGCAAGAGGCATAGAGATAGTGATTGTGATGATGCGTTTCCGTTGAATGTCACAAACTCTTCCCCATCGGGAGGCTGAGACAGTGCCCCTTACGGCAGGCCTTGTAACATGGAATCTAATGAACTATACCCCGAGCAGGGTTCGAATTGTCATCATCTCTACCTTCATCGCAAGTGATATGGTTTAACGTCACAAACTCCTCCTATCGGAAGGCTAGGACAGTGTCCCTCACAGAGGACTTTGTAGTGTAACGACACCCTGACCCACTTGGCTAGCGAGATACAAGAGATAACACATTATAATGCCAACCCTTAGGGCAAACTTGTGATGACCAAGACGGTCAAGGAAGTCCGTAGTAGGTTGTGTTACCTGCCGCAGAAGGTCTGGATCTGCCTTGCGTAGGGGCCTGATGTTCTTGAGCGTGAACTCCGTCAGGAACGGAGTGAAGTCCTTCGTGCTCCTGGGTAGGAGGGCTAAGTCGTCCTTCTTCGCAACGACCGAGTGACCGTTGTCGAACCAAAGTCACCAAGAACTCCTCCACTTCCTCCTCCTTTTCCTCTCCCACTTCCCACAGCTTCTCTTCCAATTCGCCTTCCTGCCGCTTCCCTTCCTGTTTGTCATCCTGCTGCACCTCCTCTTTATGCTCCTCCATCACAGGAGACACAATTCGCACTTGTTCCCAAGTGTCCTCGACCTGGAGTCCAGAAATCTGAAAGAAAGAAAAGAGACCACAGAGGTTACATATTTACCTAGTTATCTCTCCGCGTCCAGTTTGTTCTTAAAATCGTGTATAGCTTTGATGTCTACTTTGTTCCAGACATCAATCACTCTGTGTGGGAAGCTATTCTTTTTCAGGTCTCTCCTGTAACTGTCCTTCTTTAGTTTCTTTTCATATCCTCCATTCATTTGTTTGTTGAAATCATACAAAACATTGGAGGTAGAACTAGATATTTTGAAGAGGAAAGAGCAGGGAGAAGTTACGTCTCCCATAAGTCAAAACTTGGGCCTATCCCAGACGACAGTCTGGACGGTGTTGAAGAATGACGAGGCTATAAAAAAAGCTGGGGAGAATGCAACGCATCTGCTGAGCAAATTGCTAACAAAACACCATGGGCCAATAATGGAGAAAATGGAAAGGTTGCTCAAAATGTGGATTGACGACCAGAATCGTCAAAATATGGCTCTGTCTTTGAATTTAATCTGTCAGAAAGCATTGTCCATTATTGAAAGACTGAAGGTAGAAATGGGAGTGGAAGACTTTGAATTTAAAGCAAGCAAAGGGTGCTTTGATAAATTCAGGCAACGTTCAGCTCTCCATAATATCAAGGTCACAGGTGAGGCTGCTATAACCATTACTAACCATCACCTACCACGCCCGTGATCCACATGCTTGCAACATAGCGAGACTCCCCTCTAGTTTACCTTGCATTTCCCAGAACATAAATCTAACGCAGCACATTTCAAGACAAACAAGATATAGATACCCAATGTCACCAGACTAACCTATTAAAAATCCTTTATCATAACTGCCCTATCATATTACTCATAAGCTAACATATATATAACATACCTAACAACACCCACCAACTATACAACTAACCCTCATATATAAAACTGACCCCAATGCATAGAATAGCGAGACCAACGCCTTTACCTACAACAACCCACTAACCCCCTATAACACCTATGTCAAAAACGCCAGAGCTGGGTAGGTCAAGAGCCTACCGGCCAGAGCTAGGTAGGTCAAGAGCCTACCTGCCAGAGCTAGGTAGGTCAAGAGCCTACCAGCCACAGCTGGGCAGGTCAAGAGCCTACCAGCCAGAGCTAGGCAGGCCAAGAGGCTGCCAGCCAGTTGTGCCCTAGGTCAAGGCCTGGCACGTATTATATTTTGCCCATAGGGCCCATTTGTACCTTGTAATATTTGCAACCAGATTGCTTCATTGTTAATAAATAGAAGAAACTCTGGTTTTGGAGTTTATCTCGCCCACATTAAGTCCTCCTTATGTAACCACAACCATTATCGGTTACACTGCTAGTGCCGACAAAGAGGCTGCAGACAAATTCAAGCCAGAATTAGAAAAGTGCATTGACGAGAAAGGGTACAGCAAGAAACAAGTTATAAATTATGATGAAACAGGACTTTAGTGGAAGACCTACATTGACAAGGAAGAAAAAAGTGCCAAGGGGTTTAAAGCCTCTAAGGACCGCTTAACCCTGTTACTTGGAGGCAATGCAGAAGGGGATTTGAAGCTAAAGCCACTCCTCATATACCATTCAGAAAACCTGAGAGCACTCAAGGGGTTACTGAAGCAATGCTTACCTGTGGTATGGAAATCAAATCCAAAGGCATGGCTGACCACTTCAGTTCACCTGGACTATTTTACATCATATCCGCCTCCAACTCTTAAAGAGTATGCATCAGCTAACAACATTGCCAACAGATTCTTACTGATAGTTGACAATGCTTCCAGCCACCCAAGGGCTATGGAAGACTGGGCGGATAATATCGAGGTGATGTTCCTCCCCCAAACACCACAGCTCTGATCCAACCGATGGCTCAGACAGTCATCAAGACATTCCAAGATTATTACCAATGGTGAACCATGCAGCAACTGATAAAGGGCACAGATGGGCCGGGCAAGCCCACTATCAGAGAATGATGGGAAGTCTTATAACATTAAGCATGCCTTACATAACATCAAGTCATCTTGGGATGAAGCGAAGAACTCTACCATGAACTTGGCGTGGAGTAAAGTATGGCCAGAATGTGTGCATAACTTCCCAGGCTTCGCTGAAGACAACATTGGTGTGATCAGAGATGACATCATAAATCTGTTACATAAGGCTGGCTTTGATGGAGTTAATGATGATGAAGTTCAAGATCTTTTGGAAAGCCATGGTAAACCTCTCACAAATGATGAACTTAAAGAGACAAGGCATTACAGGAGGCAGAAAAAGAGGGAAATGAGGAAGAAGAGCCTGTGCATGTCAATAGTGATAAAGGGTGTGTGTACAAAATACCTTGCAAATCATGTAATCAGTTATGTAATCAGTTGGTCAGACTGCTAAAACACTCACAACACGAATCAATCAACACAAGAAATACGTTAGAGAGGGAAACCAATCTAGCGGTATATTCAACCACATGAACCATTTTAACCACCCAGTTGACTGGGATAACGCTAAAGTCATCACATACAACAACAACATAACAGAAACAAATTTAATTGAATGCAGTTTGATCAAATCTAGTAAGGGGATATGTTAATCTTCATCAAGGTTTGTACAAATTAGATAGTTTTATTTCTCATGAAATTTCAAAATCGTTTAAATTGTAATATAAATTATGAGCAGTTGCCCCATACTTGTTGGTTACCAGGACGGTCCAAACGTCCGTCACATGTACTTCTTCCACTACCTCTCCGAATGCCCTCTTCACTATGTCATATATTCTGTACCTTGTTTCTTCATTTTATAATTCCTTCTTTGTATCTGCATTGAAGATGTAATTCTACGAAAGCGCTCTGCTTCGTTAGTTTACTTTTCCTAGTGGTTACTTACGCATTTGTGAACACAAGCTCCTGGTGTTTTTATTGCATATACAGGTAGTTCTCGATATATGCAACTTCGCTATATGCGAATTCGCGTATATGCGAATTCGCGTATATGCGATTCAAGAATTTGCACCACTTTTCGATATGTGCGGGGATATATTCGAAGATATGCGATTTGACCTAAAAAAAAAAAATAAAAAATAGTCGCGGCCGATTATTTTTTTCAAAAAACCTATTATATATTTGAAGTTGGTGCGCATAAAGCCATGTGGTAACACTGGCTGCATCTGCTAGGTAGAGCTGGCATCACTGCGGCGTTATCACAACAACAACACCGGCATCCTTCCTGTTTCATAGGCCAAACCATTGTCTTTCTGCAGGTAATTAAGCTTTTTTGATACACATACATACATATACCAAGGCTTTTTTCCCCCTTACAAGGGAGGTAGCCAAAAGGGAAAGGCATAAAAACACTCCCACCCATTTCATCCCTACATACACTCCACACCCTTCCTCTCATCTGAGCACCTCCTGGATGACGGGTCATCCCTGCACCCTGCCCACCGCCCCGGGTCAGAAGCAGTGTCGCAAGACACAGCACATCCACAGCAAGGCCGCTTCATTTAATCGGCGACCCCCCCCCTCTCCGTCCCCCCTTGCATATAAGGAGAGGACGGGGAGAAAATCCCTTCGGGCTGCGTCAAAATTTACTCACACATACACAAATTAATTATTTTTTTCACAAACAAATTAATTTTTTATACTTATTACTGCCCCAATTAATTTCGTCAATTTTCACTCTCTGCAAGAATTATCGTTTATTCTCCGCACTGGATAAACTCTAAGCAGTAAGCCTGCCTGTGTATCTCCAGAGCACATCAACAGTCAGTTTAAGCGTAGCAAGCAGTCTGAAATGTGAATTGTAAACAGACTGATTTTTCAAACAGCTGAAGAAAATACGCTTGGCGAAATAAGTGATGTTTACGGTAGCGTCTTTTCCCGAGGTTAATACTTACATGTCAGAGATTGTTAATGTTGCATAATACCATTGCCTTGTGCTAAAATGTATGTAAACATATATGAGATGCAGTATGTAAGCCCTTTGCCAAAATAAAATATGTAAAAAAAAAAAAAAAAAAAAAAATCAATCCGAGTTGAGAACGTATCCCCCTTTTTCCCATAGGTTCAATAGTTCGATATATGCGAATTAGTTATATGCGGGGGGTCCGCGGAACGGAACCCCCGCATATAACGATAACAACCTGTATATAATAAGGTACTACACGTTTTAAGACCTACCTGGTTAGCGACGACGCGGAGTTACAACGGACTTTATGACAGACGTTTAATGTAAAATCTCCCGAAGTTACGACGTCGTGTACGATAATTAAGTTGGCTGAGGCAAATTTGTATGATGTTATAATTTAACTTGTACGGTGGATATTAGCTGTAAGGTAAAGTGTTCTGAAGCTTATGTCTACATTACCATCCTGCAAGCTGCAAAAACTACCTGGGGTACAGTATATACCGGCAGTGGTAAATTTCTAGTTTCGACCATGGGCGCAATATAGCAATAGAAAATTAATTATCAATTTTGTAAATTATAATGTATCAACGTAATATGCAATTTTGTGAGCGGAAAAAAAAGAAGTGCTAAAACAAATTTCGTAAGTAACGAAGTCATGTCGGACGAATGATACACTATGTTATGATAGATGCCGATGTCGAAGAAATAAAAGGATGATGAATTCGTCTAACCTAAACTAAACTAACCTCACCTGTTTGATAAATCATTACCTGCAAATTAAATGTCATCCGGCTCATCCTCGTTGTCGTCGTCGTGAGAGACTTTGGCAGACGACAAGATGACAAGATGGCGTCCCAATCCTATGCTACCGACTTCATTCATTAGCATATTTTCTTGTAGCATGGTATTTTTTACTTTCATTTCCACCCACAAAATTGCATATTACGTTGATACATTTTAATTTACAAAATTAATGATTAATTTTCTATTGCTATATTGCGCCCATGGTCGAAACTAAAAAAATACCCTGGTATTCAATATGGAATGTCAGCATACGCGGATTTGGTCATATACGGTAATTTCAGGAACCTAACCACCATAAATAAACAGTAAATAAAGCTTTAATGTACTGTATAAAAGAGGGAAAATACACGAAAATAAAGATACATGTATTGCTGGACATTGTACATACAGTACATGTACGTATAGTATACACTTTCGCTTAACGACCAATTCGCTTAACGACGGCAAAGCCGGTCCCAATTGTCGTCGTTAAACGAGGAGTGCCTGTATATATACACTCACTATCCGAGTTACGACCTGTGCGACTTACGTCCACCCGTACTCACGACCTCATTCAGCAGATGCCTACATGCACATATTATGAGTTTACTGGTTTACTGTACGTTTGCACGTGGCGTCCAGCATCCCGCACGACAGTTACGGCAGCACAGCACAGCATCTCACCAAGGTTGCGCTGTCTGCCATAATTATGGTATTTCTACCATAATTTAGTGTGTGCCTACCATCTACCATAATTTTACTGGAATTGATATTATACCGTATTTCGATTCCCAGTTCCCACCGATAATCAGGGCAGGTGGGAATGGTCAGAAAGGGCAGTTTTGCCAGATCGGTGATACACGCTTCCCCAAAAGCCAAGACAGAGAGTCAGTTTACAGTAGTCCTGCATTCGTACTTTTCATTCTGGTTCGAGTTCTCTATTGGTCGAAAGTCGAAAGCTGTAGTGTATGAACATGGATACAAATAGCTTTAACCCAAGTCTATGATATTCCCGGAGTTCTGAAGTATAATATCTTATATTCAATAAGACAATATATCTCACTGTACTATTCCATTCATAAAATATTTATTTGATGAAATAACGTTATGCTATGATTATCCTTCTTTTCTTGCGAAGAGAGACCGAATGTTTTTGCATGGGAGGAGACGATTGAGCCCAGTGCATAGAAGCGAATCTTGTAATTGTTTTCATGTACATTTGAGGGAATTATTTTAAATGTTATTAAGCCTTTATTACTTCAACATCTTTTTATTAATTATGCCTCGACCAGCAGATACCAACAGATCCCCCATGGTGCCTCGCCAGACCTACTGCCTGATCTTTCCCTTAACCGTACGCACGAAGAAAGTGTAGATGACGTGCAACCAAAAAGTGGATTTTAATTTTTTTGTTTTTTACATGCATATTTTCTATTTTTTATATTTTGTATCTTTGTGTTAATTTGTATTTTCGGTCTCTAATAAGAATCCTGTGTAATATATTTTCTTTCTTTACCCTATCCTATTAATTTATTATTATTAATTTATTATTTAGCATAACAATCGAAGAGTATTGAATATTTTGCATACACTGAGAATGTTCTACAATGAGGCCACAAACGAAACATTTGAGCTGGATTTACGCTTTGCATTGCATCATATGTCCTTGAGTATACACCTTGAATGTATACGGTCCGAGTTATGACCATTTCGACTTACGACCGGTTGGTCGGAACCGATCTAGGTCGTAACTCAGATAGTGAGTGTATATACATATATATATATATAACAAAATAATAAATACATAGATATATCAGCAGCTTTTTCCTCCTTACAAGGGAGGTGGTCAAAGGTATAAATCCACTCCCACATAATAATAATAATAATAATAATATACATAACCCTAAAAATGCGACAATGCCCAAAGTGTGTCCCAGGAATCACACTAATTGAGCTAATGTATGGCCCATGTACACATTCATATACCAAAGGGTTTCTCCCTTACAAGGGAGGTAGCCAAAAAACAAAGGCACAAAAACCACTCCCACCCATTCCATCCCTATCACACTACACTCCCCTCCACTCTATTCCCTCCCTCTTATCTTGGCACCTCCTGGATATGCACACAAACAAAAGTCTCCACTGAACTTACCGGATGAGGCATTACTGCCACCTCTCTTGGTATCCAAACCCTTCTTATGGTTCTTCTTTATGACTTTACCTACATCTAAGTTCTCCGCCCCAGAACTGGAGGCTGTCGTCTGCTGGGGTAGTGACTCTTGTGGGTTATGGGAGGAATGGGGGATACTTTATAGATTTACTGTCGACATGAAGGGGTTAGGCGAGGTGGCAGAGGACAAAATGGCTGAGGGAGAGGAAGAAGAAACAGGAGGAGGGGCGGGAGAAGCCTCATGATGATGAGAGGAACATTTTCCATCGGAATCGCTTTTGCTCAACTTGTCTTCTGCCTGACATTTGATCGTCTTTGGCGGAGGGCACCGGTTATGTCGAGAAGAAATGTCTGGGTCTTCTGTGCTCTCCCAACACTTCAAGGCAGGTTTTTCAGTATTGTTCTAACTAAACAAATCCACAAAGGACTCTTCATGGTCGTAGAATGTCAGTCCGTACTTAGCCTTCACTGCCTCTACACAAACAACTCCTGCACCTTCTCGCACAGCAACCTCGGCTCTGTCGTAACTATCGGCAGTTTCTTTCCCAGGGTCTATCATTTCTGGGTTCCTGACGTCCTTCGTGTTCTGGTAATAAGAGATCTTCCCCAGTCTGGGCTGCATCGTGCGGAACGTCAGTGGCCCCGAGTGACTCGTCAACACTGTAGCGATTATCAACACCCTGGCTGAGTTCCTCGATGCCTGTGTTCGCCAGGTTCTGGTCACCATTTCCGTTGGATGATAAGACTATGACGGGTTCCCCTACGAATATGAATGCCTCAGGATTCAGTTCTCCCCCTCCTCTTACTGTCCCTTACTCCTCTTCCTTCCCTTACCCATTCGTCACATTCCACAGCACCTCGGCCAGCCTCAACTACAGCAGAAGCCTTTTCAGCCTCTCACACTACCTTTGGGGTATGGAGTACTCACTTTCCTCGGCAAGAATTCCCTCAAGGTGTTGTGCCCTTTCTGGTACTCCGTGGCAGCCACAAACATAATGCCTCGGGAACCCTTGATGTATACCCGGTAGTTACGCAAACTGATGCCGATTAAGCAGCTCTCACACATCCACTGTGGGGGAAAAATACGTGAGAAAAGATCCATGTGCATAAAATATATGCAAGTATAAAATCACTTCGCCCTTTTATTGTATATGTAACTTCATAATTTTTTATGCAAACTAGTTGATTTTTCTGCATTTTATCTCATGATCACTAACACTGGCCCAATGCTTCTTTTAATTCATAATGAAGATGGGAGGGAGGGAGGGAGGGAGAGAGAGATGGGGGAGAGATATGGGGATGGGGGGGAAAGGGGGGAGAAATAGGGAGGAGAGTAGGGGGAGATGGAGAGAGAGGTCAAGTGAGAGAGAGAAGACAGAGAGGAGAGAGAGAGAAGAGAGAGAAAGAGACAGAGAAGAGAGAAAGAGACAGAGAAGAGAGAAAGAGAAGAGAGACAGAGAAGAGAGAGAGAGAGAGAGAGGAGAGAAAGACAGAGAAGAGAAAGACAGAGAAGAGAAAAGAGAGGAAGAGAGAGAGAAGAGAAAAGAGAGGAAGAGAGAGAGAGAGAAAGAGAGAGAGAGCACAAGAGAGAGAGAGATGGGAAGCAACCTGAAGACCTACACCTTCTTCCCTCAGCACCTGGAGGACTCACCGCATCCTCATCCCTGCAGAAGTTGACATACCAGGAAGGTCACGAGGCATCCCCTCTACCAGCACTGCTGCTCCTCTTGGCCCTGCATGGGCTCCTCCTTCCGAAGGACGACCTCGCACCACCAGGGGATCTCCCGGGGAGACCACCACCGCCCTCCAAGGAGGAGGACGCTCCGGAGGAGAAACGCACACAGCGAATGGTTCTATAGAAGCCGCACAGCTGAACCACCTCACTCTGAAAGTCACCACACGTAATTGTACGATTCAAATGATTAAGATGAAGATGGGAAGAAAAGGGAAGGGATTATGTAATAAGTATATATATATATATATGGAAATAAACTCCACCAAAAGGACTTGAACCTTTGCCGTAGCGACTGCTTATTCTGAAACAAAGGCGATAGCATCAAGCCACCCAGGCCATACTATAAAAGGAACCACCCGATTCTCGACCTGGAGGTTCCCCGATGGTACTAGGCCAGTTCGGTCTCTATTCTAATTTCACCGAGTCTTTATTATGGCGAGCCCTCCGACAAGTTGAGTGTCATTTTGACAAATACTATTGCTTTTGTTTCAGAATAAGCAGTCACTACAGCAAAGGTTCAAGTTCTTGTGGTGGAGTTTATTTCCATTTGTTAAGACGAAACACAACACACACAGTATATATATATATATATATATATATATATATATATATTATATATATATATATATATGATATATATATATATATATATATATATATATATATCATTGACTTTTTCCCCCCTACAAGGGAGGTAGCCAAAGTTAACAGCATAAAATCCACTCCCACCCATTCCAACCCACACACTCCACTCCCATCCACCACCCCTCCCTCCCTCTTTACTTGGCTCCTCCTGGATGACGGGTCATCCCTGCATCTCACCCACTGTCCTGGGTCAGAAGCAGTGTCGCAAAACATAGCACATAATAACAATAATAATAAATAATATATAAAATGGTAAAATATAGTACCAGAGAACATTATAATAATAATATAAAAAATAATAAAAAATAGTACCAAACATTAAGAGAGGAAGAGATTTGCTGGAAAGGTACGATAAGGGCAACGGATGACGGGGGAGTAATAATATTTGCCGTTGCCTCGAGATTCACCGACTGAAATCCCGCAGACCCAAAACAGAAAGAGCCCCTTGGGTTCTCCCTTACAGAAACATTTGGAATCTTGTTCGTATTGTATCGACAAGAGATGTTTTCTACCTCACCAGATGGTAAAAGGAAGAAGATAAGGAAGAAGATAAGGAAGGGAGGAGGAGGAGAAGGAGGAGGAAGAAGATAAGGAGGGGAGGAGGAGGAGGATAAGGAGGGGAGGAGGAGGAGGATAAGGAGGGGAGGAGGAGGAGGATAAGGAGTGGAGGAGGGGGAAGAGGATAAATAGGAGGTGAAGGAGGGGGAGGATGTGATGATACAAGGAAGAGAAGAGAACTAGAAGGAGGGGGCAGAGGAGGAGGAGGGGCAGAGGAGGAGGAGGAGGAGAAGGCAGAGGAGGAGGAGGAGGAGAAGGCAGAGGAGGAGGAGAAGGCAGAGGAGGAGGAAGTGGAGGAGGAGTAGGAGGAGGAGCAGGACAAGGAGGAAATGGAGGAGGAAGGATGACAATGAAGAGAATGAGAAGAAGAATGAGGGGGAGAATGAAGAGAATATGGAGTAGAAGAATAATGAGGAGGAGGAGGAGGAAGAGGAGAGCTAGCTCTCATTACGTAAAAAAGTTGGAGTGAAAACAAAGTTGATACGGAGAAATCCTGGGCCTGGTCTGGGGACCAAACATCAGCCTCTCAAGGCTGCACCTCTGGATAGAGGTGAAAGTTTATTTATTTTATTATCTATATTACTATATTTATTCATCATTATCATTTTCCTTATCATACCTAGTTATGGACCAAAAGGTCTCCTGTTTGCATGGTCCTCCTTTGTAATCTTTTGTAAAGACAGGCAGCAAGACCTCCATTCGCAGGTACTAACAGTCAGTCACCAAATAGAAAAAATATATACGAACTGATGCACACAAATGAAAGGATCAGCGATTCGGCACATAGCTTGTGACTTAATTATTTTACTTTCTAACATGCAAGGATATTTAATTCTTTATTCTTGTGCTCTTAACCCATTAAACTCCGATGACAAGATGTCTTGTCATTTGGTCAAATAAAACAAAAAATCATAAAACACCAAAATGTTTGATCAAACACCAGAAAAATATGACGTCAGTCCTAGCTTCGCTCGCGAGCGAAGCGAGGACTGACGTCATATTTTTCTGGTGTTTGATCAAACATTTTGGTGTTTTATGATTTTTTGTTTTATTTGACCAAATGACAAGACATCTTGTCATCGGAGTTGAATGGGTTAAGAGCATTTTTCTTCTTAAAACAGAATTATTTTCATAAAAAAATTTATAATCTAAGAATAGAAGGATAGAAATTGTCGATGATTAACCCCTTCCATACGGTGCCTCACACGTAGGCGTCATGGGGAGCGAGTGTATTCGCGAGGCTGCCATATCGGCGTCTTGATTATATTTATTGTAGTCGCCCCTGTGTTTTTACATTCTCTCAAATGTGCCCTGAATCCCATTCTCTGTGGTATTCAAAATTCGCGGGTGAAAGAGAGAACGATCGATATAAGCGGTGACTATATTTTATGATGCGAGTATTATTACGACACGTCATACGGCTGGCATTGGCTGCTGCCACTGAGATCTAAGTCCATGACGCCTACGTGTGCGGCACCGTATGGAAGGGGTTAAGTGAAGCGGCCTTGCTGTGGATGTGCTGTGTCTTGCTACATTGCTTCTGACCCAGGGCAGTGGGCAGGATGCAGGGATGACCAGTCATCCACGAGGAGCTAATATGGGAGAGGGGAGTGGAAAGGGCAGTAGATGGGAGTGGAATGGATGGGAGTAGGTACATGCCTTTGACTTGGTTACCTCCATTATAGGGGGAAAAAAGCTCTTGGTATATGGATGGATAGATAGAAGAGTATAAGTCTTAATTTGCGCCTTCATCGCCTCCTCTCGCATCCTAAGCATGTCAAAACGACTTACCCTCATATATTCAGACTAAAATACTCTGAACATTTGGTGATAAATTGTACAGTTGCAATTAATTTTTCCCTGTTTAGCATCACAAGCGGTGGAAGCTTCCTGACACGGCCCTAATCATAACCTCTGTTGTTAAGTAAGCCCTACATGATTGATATTATTGTGCAATATTCTGTATTTTACAGTATTACAGAACACTGGCCCAACACCCTCTGCCATTTGGGTCATGACTAATACGTGGTTCCAGAGATCACAATCTCCTATCCCATTATGAACCATCCCTACACTGTCAACAATCCTGTATGATACAGAATATTACACAATAATATTGATCATTAAGGGCATGTTTGACATTGTAACAGACAGGACCTACACAAGGGGGGGGGGTCCAAGAGCTAAGAACAGCCCCATGGCGACCACGCAACATCTGTCGCCACCTCGAGGACAAGTGCTTTCTACAATTCCCAGTCAGACATACATTTCATTGACACACACACACACACACACACACAATGTTTGGATAAAAAAGGAAATGAATCCCGAGGAATTAGAAAAAGATAGGGAACTGAGAAGAGAGACTAAGGGGAAAAAAAACAAGAAAAGAATGGAGACTGAAAAAAAAATAATAATAAATAAGAAAATAAAAAATAATTTTTGTTTTTTGGAGAGTGCTAGATCCGAGACTGAGAAAATGGTACATCAGAAAAATGGAAACTTAAACCAAAGAAGAGAAGAAAAATTAAAAGTGGCATATACAAATATGGATGGTATGATATCAGGATTAAACGAATTGAATGACTATCTATCAATAGTATAACCTGACATGATGGGAATTGCAGTGGCAAAACTGAAAGGTCCAATACAATCAAGTACGGTGGGACAAGGATTATACAACATTTGGTCAAAAAATAGGACAGACAAACAGGGGGAGGAGTCATGATATTGACTAGAAAGAACCTAAATGTGATAAAGGCAACAGAAGGAAAAGATAATGTGGAATTAATCACAGTTAAGGCCAAAAACAGCAGTATGAAAAGTAGAAGGTTTACAGTTGTTTATGTGCCACCAAAAACTAAGACCCGGACTGACAGCAAACACTCAAAATTACTAGAAGATACAAAGAATGAATTAACTGAGACACTGAAATATAGAGAAATTATAGTAATTATGGGTGACTTTAATGAAAAGGAAATAAATTGGGAAGAATTTACTATGGGAGGTGGAGACGTACTCTGGGGAAATGCCCTACTGGATATGACCAAAGATTACACATTGACGCAATGGGTTAAAGAAAATACTAGATTTAGACAAAACGAAGAACCATCGAGACTAGATTTGATATTCACTTCTGAACCAGAAATAGTGGAAGAAATAAATTATAAAACACCAATTGGGAAGAATGACCACATACTAATAGAGATCAAACTTAAGGAACAAAATGTGGTAAGAAGGAACAAGAAACAGAGAGGGAAGACTGATGTACAACAAAACTGATTTTGTAAAACTTAGGAAATTTTTCCAAAATGCCTGTTGGGAAAAATTTGCAAATAATGAAAAAGACAGAAGAGAAATGGAACATTTTCAAAGAAATATATTGAGGGAACAGACAAATATGTGCCTAAACGGAAACAAAAAAGGGAGTACATAAAGTGCTGGTATAATAAAAAGTGTAGCGATCCTAAAGACAGAAGAGACAAAGCTTGGAAAAGATGGAGGAGACGAAAAAAAAGAGACCAAATGGCAAACATACATTAAGCTGAGAAATGAATACGTAGACACAAGAAGAGAGGAAAAAAGAAACTATGAAAAAGATTAGAAATGGAGAGAGTGAATGGTTTGAGGTAAAGGTGGGACTTCGTCAGGGATGCATTATGTCACCCTGGCTGTTCAACTTATACATGGATGGGGTAGTGCGAGAGGTAAATGCAAGGGTAGTGGGTCAGGGATTGGAGATGGTTAAAGAAAAAGGAGAAAAGTGGGAGGTGAGCCAGCTGTTGTTTGCGGACGACACTGCGCTTGTGGCAGGATCGGAGGAGGGATTGAGGAAGTTGGTGACAGAGTTTGGGAGAGTGTGTGATAGAAGAAAGCTGAAGATAAATGTGGGTAAAAGTAAGGTGATGAGATGTACAAGGGGTGAAAGTGGCAGTAATCTGGAAGTGAGCATTAAGGGAGAGCAACTGGAGGAAGTGGATAGTTTTAGATACTTGGGTGCAAATGTGGCAGGAAAAGGTGGAATAAAGGTGGAGGTAGAATGTAGATTGAGAGAAGCGAGTAAATGCCTTGGTGGATTAAAAAGTGTAATGAGGAATAGAAATTTGGGAATGGATGCTAAGAGGAGACTGTATGAAGGAGTGATTGTACCAACAGCACTGTATGGAGCAGAAACATGGAACATAAGAGAGGAAGAGAGAAGGAGCTTGAATGTGTTTGAGATGAAGTGTCTGAGAAGTATGATGGGGGTTACTAGGCTAGAGTGAGAAATGAGGAGGTGAGGAGGAGAACTGAGGTGGAAAGGGAGTTGGGAGATAGGGTTGATGAAAGAGTATTAGGATGGTTTGGACACATGGAAAGAATGAGTGAAGAAAGACTAGTAAAGGAGGTATGGAAGGCAGATGTGGAGGGAGTGAACATGAGGGGACGTCCTAGGATGAGATGGATGGATGGGGTGAAGGGGGCTTTGGGGAAGAGGGGAATGTCTGTTGAGGAAGGACGGGAGAGGACAGAAGACAGGGGTGAATGGAGAATGGTTGTATATGGATTATGTTGTGATGCATGAGGTGGAATGGACAGGGGGATGGGGGGGTGAGGTAGTGTGTGCGAGCAAAATTTTGACGCAGCCCGAAGGGATTTCTCCCCGTCTTCTCCTTCATATGGGGGGACGGAGAGGGGGGGTCGCCAATTTAATGAAGCAGCCTTGCTGTGGATGTGCTGTGTCTTGCAACACTGCTTCTGACCCAAGGCAGTGGACAAGGTGTAGGGATGACCCGTCATCTAGGAGGTGCTAAGATGGGAGGGAGGGTGGAGGGGTGTGGAGTGTTTTCAGGGATGGAATGGGTGGGAATGATCTTATGCATTGTCCTTTTTGGCTACCTCCCTAGTAAGGGAAAAAAGCCTTGGTATATGTATTTTACCTAGTTGTATTTTTAAACTCGTGAATGGTTTTTGTGCATACTATTTCATTATCCAGTTTGCTCCAAGTGTCCAAAACTCTGTGGAAAACTGTTTTTCTTCAATTCTCTTCTATAGCTATGTTTTCTTAATTTCTTTCCATGTCCTCTTGTGTTTCTCTTGTCCCAGTTTAGTAATTCTTCTCTATGAAGTATCTCTGTGCCTTTCATGATTCTATAGATGGTCAATAGGTCTCCCCTCTCTCTTCTTTGCTCCAGTGTCGGTAGCTCCAGTTTAGCCAATCTCTCCTCGTATGATAGGTTTGCAAGTGCAGGTGCCATTTTTGTAGCTGCTCTTTGGATTCTTTCTATTTTTTTCTATTTTCAATGTCGTCGCATACTCTAGTCTAGGCCTTATCAATGTAACCAAAATTTGTTTTATCATGTCTTCGTCCAAGTAAGCAAATGCCACTTTTATTGATCTTAGCAAGTTGTAAGTCTCCCTGACAATTTTGTTAATCTGTATATCATAGGACAAGTCGTTTGTGATAATTACTCCCAAGTCTTTTTCGGATCCTACTTTCTTTACTTCCTTGGTTCCAATTGTATATTTTCTTGATATTCTGTTTTTGCTTTTTCCAAACTCCATTATGCTACACTTCTTAGTATTAAAATCCACTTCCCATTTCTGACTCCAGTTCCATACCCTATTCAGGTCTTCTTGCAGTGCTTCACAGTCCTTATCAGTTTCTACTTTCCTTAACAGTTTGGCATCATCAGCAAAGAAGCTCATGTAACAGTTCACGCCCTCGTCCATATCATTCATATAGATAGCAAACATTATTGGTGCCAGTACAGATCCTTGCGGTACTCCACTGATCACCTCTTTCCAATCTGAATATTTTTCTCTGAGCACTACTCTCATCTTTCTACCAGTCAGGAAGTCCTCCATCCATTTTAGTACGTTCCCTTGTATTCCTCCTATGTGTTCGAGTTTTTTTTTTTAGTCATTTTCTGTGTGGTACTTTGTCAAATGCTTTTTGCAAGTCTAGGAATGCACAATCAGTCCATCTGTTTCTTTCTTGCACTATGTCTATTAGTCTTGAGTAGAAGCATATTAAGTTTGTGGTGCATGATCTATATGTATGTATGTATGAAAAAGACATAATAGCAAAATGCAAAGATCAACCTAAATTGGTATACAAATATGTAAACAACAAACTAAAACACAAACACAAAATAATAAAACTGCATGAAGGAAATCAAGAATACACAGAAGATGTAGAAATGACCGAAGTGATGACCATACACTTTAAGTCTGTTTATACAACTGAAAGCTCATAATTGTGGGATGATAGTCGACAGGAAGAATCCCCTAAAATGGAAGAAATAATGGTGACACACAAAGAAATAAGAGACCAAATAAAGAAACTCGATGTCAGAAAGTCACATGGGCCAGACGGAATAGTGAACTGGATATTAAAAGGATGCATAGATGAACTCACTGACAAAATACACAAGATAATTGACTTCTCACTCAAAGATGGAGAATTACCACAATACTGGAAGAATGCTAATATTGTATCAATATATAAGGGAGGATATAAAGAAAATCCAACAAATTACAGACCAGTATCCCTTACAAGCACAATTGCAAAAATATGCGAAAGAGTTATTAAAAACAAATGGACTAAACACTTGGAAAAGAACAAAATATTAAACCCCAAACAATTTGGATTTAGAAATGGAAGATCATGTACTACAAACTTAAGATGCTTTTACTCAAGATTGCTAGACATAATACAAGAAAGAGATGGCTGGGCAGATTGTGCCTTCCTGGACCTACAAGAGGCTTTCGACAAAGTACCACACAAAAAACTTTATGAAAATTGATCTAGTAAGCTCTGGATTGGCTTTAATAATGTTTGCTATTTACATAAACGACATGAAGGAATTAAATGCTACATAAACTTCTTTGCAGATGATACAAAACTATTGAAGAGAGTGAGTAACAAAGAAAACTGTAAATCTTTTCAGGGAGATCTGGACAAAGTCTGGAACTGGAGTAAAAAAAAAAAAAAAAAAAAATTCAACATTGAAAAATGTAGTGTAATGGAATTTGGAAAAAGCAAAAATAGGATACCCGGTAAATCTAAAATTGGAACAAAAGAAGTTACAAAAGTAAATTCAGAAAAACTTAGGAGTGATCATTTCAAATGACATGCCACAAGACAAACATGTAAACAAAAAGGTTGGAGAAACCTACAACCTATGAAGATCAATGAAAGTGGCCTTTGACAATATGGACTAAGAGGAGGAGAGAGAAAAAAAAAAATAGAAAGAATTCAAAGAGCACTAACAAATATGGCACCAACACTCAGTAGGCTGACATATGAACAAAGATTTGACACACTAAAATTATCTCTGGAGCAAAGAAGAGAAAGAGGTGATTTGATATCCATATATTGAATTATGAAAGGGATGGAAATCCTTGACAGGGATAATCTACTTGAATGGGACAATAGAAATACAAGGGGACACAAGAAGAAACTTAAAAAGAACAGTTACAGAAGAGATCTGAAAAAGAATAGGTAAATACACACACAATAGAATATCAGAGCAATATAAAATCGGAACTAAGGAGGTAAAGACAGCGGGATCTGAAATAGATTTGGGAGTAATTATCTCAAATGACTTGTCCTATGATAAACAAATAAACAAAATTGTCGGAATCCTATAACTTGTTAAGATCAATAAAGTGGCATTTACATATTTGGACAATGAAATTATTAAAAAAAAGTCCAGAGAGCAGCCACAAAAATGGCCCCTGCACTTTCAAACTTGTCATATGAAGAGAGACTGGCTAAACTGAGTTACAGACTCTGGAGCAAAGAAGAGAGAGAGGTGACCTGCTGACCATCTATAGCATCATGAAGGGCACAGAAATACTCGAGAGAGGACTTGTTAAGCTGGGACAAGAGAAACACAAGAGGACATGGAAAGAAACTCAAAAAACATAGTTATAGAAGAGATCTGAAGAAGAACAGTTTTCCACATAGAGTGGTGGACACTTGGAACAAACTGGATGAAAAAATAGTGTGTGCAAAAACCATTCATGAATTTAAGAGCAAACTAGACACTGTGAGATACAAAGGCGGGACACCATGGGCGTAGCTCCCCTTCCTGTAAAATACAACTAGGTAAACTAGGTAAATACATACACAAACATTGCTGAGGCAGTGCAATTTAGTATAGCTCAAAGCTTTAAGATTCCTTTAGATAAACACCTAAGAAATATGCTATAACCTGCCATTTATCTTATTTATTAGTTTATTATTATTTATAATTTTTATATATCATCATCTATGTTTACTATTTATTTATATAATTTATTTAATTACTCATGTATTCATTTTTTTTTTTTTTTTTTTTGCATCCGACCTAGTTATGGACCAAAAGATCCCATGATGACATGCTCTTCCTTTGTAATCCTTTGTATTCACACACTGCGTACTTCTTTCCATCAGTATTTATAATTAATTATTAGGAAGCTCACTGGCTGAGCGGGTTTGGGCATCATTATTTGCGGTGAAGGTCGAGGGGATGGCAGTTCGAGCCCTGTCACATGAGAAGTTGAACCAAGGGCATTATGGTTCGTTTTATTCCACGCTACAAAGTCCTCTGTGTGGGGCACTGTCCTAGCCTTCCGATAGGGGGGAGTTTGTGACGTTATACCATATCATCATCATTATTAATCATTGTAGGCCTGATCATACTTGCGGAAAACTTTGGTCAATTTATAGTTTCACCCAACCAATGATTTTGATATGTGGCTTATGTGTTTCTGGTGAGAAATGTTGTGATATGAATGATGGTGTACATCATTTCCATCGCAAATGCATACTTTTCAAGTAATTAAATATTGAAGTTATGCACTTATGCCTACATCTCCCCAACAATTTTGGGGGACCTGTGGGAAATCGGGGTTTTTGGGAGGGGAGCACCATTAACTCGAGTAATGCTCGTTGCCAAACAGGTATGAAATGAACAAGAACACAAAAAAAACATATAAAAAAACAACAACACAAAATTCACCTTTAAGGGTGGGAATGGCGCCAGGCACAGCCATATTTGTTTACCAACGATTCGAAATATTTATTGATATATCTGCTAGACTTAGCGAAGCCAACCGCGCATGGTGTTGGTCAGAAGTGCTACCAACGAATCGCTAAATTTCTCACTATTTCCGCTAAATTTAGCCCAGCCTGCCCACACAAAAGTTGCTAACCGTAAAATAGGGAATAAATGCATGAGGCTTGGAGAGGACCAATCGTTGCGAATTTGTGTACAGTTAACCTAACGTAATGTAACATAACCTCAACTTAACTAAACCTAACTCAACCTTACCATAACCTAACCTAACAACGTAACCTAACCTAACCAACCCTGACCTAACCTAACCTAACCAACCCTGACCTAACCTAACCTAACCAACCCTCACCAACCCTAACCAACCTTAACCTAACCTAAGCAACCCTAACCTAACCAATCCTAACTTAACATAACCTCAATCTGACCTAGCTTGGGGGCTTTGCCCCCAGACTCCTCCAATCCGCACAACAGCACACTTAGTAACATAACTTGTGGTCTCTTAAACATATAACAATTAGTATGTGTATTTATGTATTAGAACTAATAGGTAATAAAGTAAATGGTAAGCATATATTCCAGAAAATAAAAAACAATTTCCGACCTGTTTGGCAACACACGTTACTCGATTTAATAGTCCCCCACCCAAAAAACCCCGATTTCCCACATATCCCCAAAGATCGTTGGGGAGATGTAAGCATTAGTTGAAATATTAATTACTTGAAAACTACGCATTTGAGATGGAAATCAACATCTCAGCAGAAACACATAAGCCACATTAGAAAAACGTTGGTTGGGTGAAACTAAAAGCAAGAAATTTAGCGATTCGTTGGTAACGCTGCTCATTATAACAAAGCGAGAAATTTAGCTATTCGTTGGTAACGCATTACCAATGTAGAGGATATAGCGATAAATATTTCAAATCGTTGGTAAACAAATATGGCTGTGCCCCGGCACCATCCCCACCCTCAAAGATGAAATTTATGTTTTTTAATATGTTTTTTTGGTGTTCTTGTTCATTTTATGCCTGTTTGGCAACGAGAATTACTTGAGTTAATAGTGCTCCCCTCCCAAAAACCCCGATTTCCCACAGGTCCCCCCAAGTCGTTGGGAAGATGTTGGCATAAGTGCATAACTTCAATATATAATTACTTGAAAAGTATGCATTTGCGATGGAAATGATGTACACCATGGTTCATATCACATTTCTTACCAGAAACACATAAGCCACATATCAAAATCGTTGGTTGGATGAAACTATAAATTGTCCAAAACTTTTGACTGCCTTGGGGCTTTTCAAGGGTTTTTACTGCCATGCAAAACTTCTTTTGACTTTCCCGGTAACAGATCATACAATTCCCCTGTAAATGCTCTTTGGAGCTCTGAAGTCACTAATGCACTTGAAACAATTACTCCAAAGCAGGGGATGTTACTTACTTATTTTCTTTTTTAGATAACAAGACACCGCTGTTACTATTAATTTATCATTTGTTTCTTCATTGAAGTAAAGGAAAGGCGAAAAAATCTACCTATAAATATTTACATTAATGAAGTAAATATCTACCCAAATCTGTACAGAGAAATTGTTCCCATATATGAGCAAGTTTAACAATAGCCACAAACTCAGCAATAAAAATCAAATAAATTTAAAATGAACAAAATACAGCTATTCATATAAATGTGCCATAAACCTAATTTTAAAATTAGACAAGACTGGATAACCTTCCATGTACAGCTCTCATTGATAACTGCAACCTCTCCCATTTTTGTACAAAGATTTAATTAAATCGAAATAATTTTACTATTGTACTGAGTCACCAGCCGAAAGCTGGGTCAATGCAACCAATACAATACAGAATTATTCACATAATACATATTTCTGCATTGTATTACTTTTACATGTAAGCCAAATCAGTGTACTATTCTTATTCTACTTCCTATATTTAGCATTTGAATCATGATTTTAAATGTTTACATTAATTGATCGACGGTAACTGGTGACCTGCCAGGGGCCGTATACACAAAACTTTTTTGTTAGCCTTAACAATCTCTGCTAGCTAACAGAAAACCACTAAAAGTTATACACCAATGCTTAACTAACAACTGTTAGCTAGCAAACAGTTGTTTGTCAAGTACCGCTAAACAGCGCTGAAGTTAGCAGCTTATGAACATGTAAATGGACGTATTATCAAAAATTGCACACATAAAACAGTGTTATTAATGCAGTTGTTCAGAATTTATTAATAAAGTATCATGATAGCACATAGATATCGTATGTATGGGTTTTTAGAAGTACTTATTAACCAACGACAGATATTTTTGGACGAAGGCGCATTGTACAGGCGGCCGTGCCACAGACAAATCTTCCGACAGAAGACTCAACAATTATTTCAGAGGACATAGACATGGCAGAAGAAACAGAAAAAGAAAAGGAAGCCAAACTGGTCACAAGAGGAAACACTCCTCTTGATCAACGTGATTATGGAGAAAAAATAATTATAAATGGGCGATTCAAGCCAAGTTTAAACCACAAGGATAAGAGGGAGGCATGACAAAGCACGTTGATGCTATGGTATTGTTTTCTGTTTACATATAAATGTTCATCGACACTTGGAGCCCCAATTCTAATGTTTGTGCCATCTATGGTACCCACAACACCGGGAAACCTACAGTCTTCCATGAACTCTGCTTTTTTTACTTGCACTTCTTGGCGAGTCAATAGGAATTTTACAAACTGAGTTACATTATCTGGTTCTGATAGTGCATCAATTGTTTGAGTAATGACACGGCTGATTGATGCTTGCGAGGTCCCAAATTCGTCACTGCTGCATTTTACCTGTGGCTAAATATCATTGGGTAATTGCCACCTTCGTCTCAGGACTCAGTGGTCGATTCCGTTCTGTTCGGGATTGAAGTTTGTCCCTCACTAAATCAGCCATTTTTATTATACCAGCACGGTTCATTCTGAAGCGTTTGATGAGTTCGTCGTCATTGTACTCGTTAAATAGGGACGTCGCTGTCGATAAACTCGCAGTCATCTTTTTAGTTGTTGTTGCTCCGCCATCTTCTCTACTAACAGGAACTTGTTAAGAGCATAATAGTCCTCCTCAGCACTTTTATCTTAACAGTACTTTTAAGGCCCTAACAAGTTTTCTGTATCCACTGTTAGTGCTTAACAGCTAAATGTTAGCCTTAACAGGAATTTGTTACCCTTAACAGCTATTTGTTAGTGCTAACAAGTTTTGTGTATACGGCCCCTGGTCCTCCATGATTTGTATACAAATTAGTTCCATAAATTTTCAGCTTAGTTGATAATTATTCAACTTTCCGTTACCTATTGTTGATATCACTATTTCTTACCTCTGCAATATCCGGGGGAAGGTTTCCAATCTTTATGCTACGATATTTGTACCATTTGCTTTCCATTTTGAATAATAAAGTAGCCTTCCACCTTCCACTTTCCATCCGACACACTTTCGCCTATTGTGTTTCAATGCGTAATCGCATTTGCTGAAAATGCAACGTTTGATATATGAAATTGAATATTTCATAAATAGTTTTCACTGTGAAGAAATACTTGGGAAAAGAAGAGGATTTATTTATTAGACTGAATAACATACCGTGACAAAAGTAAAATAATACACACACACACACACTCACTAAATGAGGAAAATACATGGAAAAAACGAACAATTTAGAAAGGGCAGATGGAATAACAAATTTTGATAGAATATGAGAATTCTTTCAAAAAGCAGACTTGGAAAGGATACACAAAGAGGAAACGACAGTAGAAGAGAAATGGAATATTTTGACAAAAATCTATAAAGGAGTGGAAAAGTATGTTCCAAGACAAAAACAAGAAAAAGAATATATAAAGTGCTGGTACAACAAAAGATGTAGGGAGTTAAAAGACAAAGGGATAAAGCTTGGATAAAATGGAAGATACATACTAGTTATAGAAATGAATATGTACAAGTGTGCAGAGCAGAAAAGAGAAAACATGAGAAAGATGTCATAGAAAAATGTGAAGATCATGTGATCAAAAGTACTTTCTTGTGCGTCGATGACGACGGTTCTTCGGTTTCGGTCGCTCCTGGGTGGGTCCTTGCCTTCCTTCGTAACACACACTCCACTGCGCCTAGTCTCAATCTAGCCTAATTCCCTTCCTCCTAACCATTAATACTAGCCTACCAGATCCTCCTTTGTGTATACTTCTCTGACACTCACATTCACCCCACCACCCACGCGCGGTCCTTCCCTGGCACTGGCTCACCCACGCCGACGCGAGGGCACTCCCCCCTATGGTGAGAAGGGGGATACCAGCGCTCGTGCCCTTTGACTCCCTCCCCCACGAAGGAGGGGGAGGGGTGCCAGCCGTCCGTCCCCGTCCGCGCCATACACACTCACGCTGACACCCCCTCCCCCTTGATCTCGAGATCAACCCACTCCTCGTCTTCTCCTTCCTCTACATCATAGTCCTGCAGCCACCTTGGCGGGCGTCTGTCGCGGTGGGGTCTCCGAGACACCCCATCCTCATTCGTTGTCGCTCCGTGGCCTCCTTCTTCCTCATCTTCTCCTTGACTCACTACCTGCCGAATATCCAAGATATGCCGCGGCACTCCCTCAACAGAAACATTGTTCCGGGAGTTCACCTCCGTCACTGTCCCTCTTGTCCACTGTGACGTGCACTTCCTGTCCTTTGGTCTTACCCATACCTCCTCCTCCCCCACCTGCATTGAGGCGTACTGGGCCTTCTTCGGCATTGGCCGGCAGTTCCGGCCCCTGCAGCGGATGCCGCCAATCATATTTGAACACAGCCTTTTGCGGAACCGAGCGGTCGTCTTGGCCTGACCTGGGGGAGATATCATACCAGAAAACTGCCTCCGTCTGCGGTATTCGCGGCCTCTCAGCTATGGCCTTAATTGTACGATGGTGTCGTTCTACTATCCCATTTCCGCTCGGTCGGCACGCTGCCCGGAAGAAGCGTCTTGTGTTCCACTTGTCCAATGTACCTTTCAGTGCCTGCCTCCGACCGAAACGCCGCGCCGTGCCGTTGTCCATCAGGACTTCATCCACTGGGCCCCGCTCCAAAAATACCTCGTTCATCACCCGCGCAATCTCTTCTCCAGTCTCCGCCTTCAGTTCTCGCCAAATGCCGAACCGCCCTGGGCCGCAATCGACCATCGATAAGTATCTGGTGCCTTGATAGTGGGTTACGTCAATAGCCAGCCGCCCCCAGTTCTCTTCCACGCAGAGCTCCCCCGCTGAATGCGGTCTGGGGGCGGGGTCTATGGACTGACAGCAGGCACACGCCCTCCCCGCATGCCGCACTTCTTCCCTAGATATGTTCGGGTTAACCTTCCTTGCCAGGAACAATGACCTATCGACCCCTAGGTGATGCGTTTCGTGCAACTCTTTCGCACGAAAGGACCCAGCGGCGCACACCTCGGGCTTCTCCTCGTCCTGTTCTTCTTTCGCTTTCAGCCAGCTCTTCTTTACTTTGGTAAGTGCGTCTGCTTTGTTCGTCTCCGAGGATACCTCCCTCACCCTCCTTATCTTCATGCCGAACTCGTCGTCGATTAACTCTCTCAGGACCCCGAGGCGGCGCTTCACAAGGATCTCTGCAGCTCCTTTCGTGTGTACTTACTCTCTTCTCAGCCGTCAGCACCGAGTTCATCCACCCCGCTACTGTGGCGGCTGAGTCCGTCCTGATCTCGATCTCACGCAACCCCCATTTCAGCGCCAACTTGATTCCTTTTATGACCGCGTCCAACTCTGCTAACACGTTAATATGGTGGTAGTCGTCCTTCTTCCGCTGCCACGCTCCATCTTCGACTATCACGTCCCCTATCTCCAAGACGGCGCCGGTCGCGATACTACTCGCGTCGCACCATACTACGCCATGGCTCTGCTGGGGCGCGTTCCACTGTCATCTCACAGGGTCATCGTGCATCGTCCTCTGGACAACGTCGCGTATCATGGTTAGCGTGTCCTCATCAACCTTCTCTCCCCAATCTTTCGATCCCATCCTCCTCTTAATGTAGCTGCATGCCGTACGGAGCCAACCGGCGATCGGGTAGTGGCCCACTAATTTGCCGCAAAGGGAGAAAAGTTCTCGCTTACACATTTCGTCCGTCACCTTCGGGATCTCGTTCCCTCGCCTGAACATCAGCGTTCCGGCCCCGTTCCTTTCCAGTCGCAGTCCCAACACTGCTCCTCCCTCCAACGGCTCCGGTTCCTTAGCTGTCAATCCGTACCGAGCCAAATGTTCCACCAAGCTCGACGTTGATACTATGCTATCATCCACCAGTATGTCGTCGTCGAGGTACGAGTCAGTGCCCTTCTTCATCGCTTCAGTCTTCTCCAGTACCGTCTTCAGGATTCTCGTCATGATCCTCGGGGCCGCCGAGCTGAGCCCAAAACCCAGTCTGGTCAAGCAGTAAATTCTCCCTTTGTATTTTACTAGCTGGTACTTCCATAGATTCTTCGTCACGTGAATTTGCAGGTAAGCCGCCCGCAAGTCTACAACGGCGGACGCCCCCCTCCTTCGGCGCCACCTGCGTAGGGTCTCGCTACACACATCTACAAAATCGTCGCCAGTATGACACTTCACAAACTGGTTCAGCTCTCGGAAATCCAGCACCGGCCGTACCTTGCTCTTGGTTGGCTGCACCACTGCCATCAAGGGCAGGATTCCGCCCTCCACTGGTTCCTCCCAGGGACTCAAGATTCCCTCCTCGATCCATCGCTCCACTTCGAGGTCAAAGTCTTCCCTCACCCCCTCTCTGAGGGTCCGCGTGTAGCAGTCGACTTTGTTCTTCAAGACGGGCGAGCTTTCCTTCGGATACCACTCTACTTCCCACTTCCGGCCGTCAAATTCCGCCCGGAAGTCCTCGTCCTCAATCGTGCACGGCGTCGCCCTCTCCCCAGGGTCGAGCTTCGGGGCAGCACCGCCCTCCGCGGCTCCCATTGCCACTCCTATGTCCTCACCCGGCCTCGGTCGGTTCTTCATCCTCCCTTCCGAGTCCCGCCTCATTCCAATCCGTATGAGCCCACCGATCAACGTGACTTCTCCAAGCTGGGTAATTCCGTCCGTTCCCAGCACCACGTCAATTCCCTCTAGAATCGTTCTAATGACGAGCACTCTAAGTCGTATCAGGATACCCTCCACTATCACTTCAATTTCCTGGTCGCCTTCGCATATCGTCTCTCTCTCCCGTCGACTGTCGTCAGGGCCACATCTCCCCGTCTGAACTCTTGAACTATGTCGGTCCTCACGATCGTGGTTGAACAGCCTGAGTCTATCAGCGCCCTCGAGCGTCTCCCTCTCACCCAGACATCCACGATCGGCATACGACTGAAAGGTGTCCTTACATTTCCTCGGCGGCCCCTTGCATGGTGGCCGCCGATTTCCCGTTTCCCTGACTGCAATTTTGGGCCATGTGCCCAGGCTGATTGCACGAGTAACAGATGAGCTCTACCTCCTTACAGTCCCTTGCAAGGTGACCCAGTCGCCGACATTCGTAACAACGGACCCGCGACATCCCACGCCATCCGTTGTAGTCACCCCCGAGCTCACCCGCTCTCCTTTCTCGGTAGGCGTCAGTGTCTACGGCTCCGGCCCGCGCGCCTTCTCCCGCCGAGGGCATCCTCCTTTGTGGCTGTTCTTTGGCTACAGCCCCCATCGGCCCTCCATCCTTAGCCTTCGTCAGGAGCCTGGCGCGGGCTATCAGTTCGCCCATGTCTGCCTTTGCTGCATTTTCCATTGCCTGCAGCCCAGTCGATATGTAATCTGGAAACCCATTCACGAAAGCCATTCTCACTACCATCTCCAGGCTGTTGCCTTCGAGATTAATCAGGCCTGCCAATCGCCTGATGTCATTGGCGAACACGTCAACTTGTTCTCCCGTCCACCGCATTCGCTGTAGTTTGCAGAACGCTTCGAAGGGACTCTCGCCAAAAACCTCCTGTAACCTCTCTTTCACCTCTCCCACATCCTTTTGATCTTCGGTTGCCATCTCCATGTAGACGGATAAGGCCACGCCCTCTAAATTTAGCGAGATGTAACTCGCCACATCCTTTACTCCCGTCAGCCGCGCGACCAATCCCGCCTTTGTTAGCCACACGGAGACATCTCCAACCCCGTCAAACGGCCTTAGGGTGACACTGTTCATCTTGAACGGCTCGTTTCCACTCGCAGGTGCGGACATTAACAGCTCGTTTCCACTCGCGGGTGCAGTAATTTTGGCGGTGCCTAGATAGCTTGTGATCAAAAGTACTTACTTGTGCGTCGATGACGACGTTTCTTCGGTTTCGGTCGCTCCTGGGTGGGTCCTTGCCTTCCTTCGTAACACACACTCCACTGCGCCTAGTCTCAATCTAGCCTAATTCCCTACCTCCTAACCATTAATACTAGCCTACCAGATCCTCCTTTGTGTATACTTCTCTCACACTCACATTCACCCCACCACCCACGCGCGGTCCTTCCCTGGCACTGGCTCACCCACGCCGACGCGAGGGCACTCCCCCCTCTGGTGCAGCCGTCCGTCCCCGTCCGCGCCATACACACTCACGCTCACACCACAGATCAACCAAAACTATTTTACAGATTTGTAAACAACAAACTGAAAAACAAACAAGAATTAGAGAAACTACGACAAGGAGGAGTTGAATGCAAAGAGGAAATAGAAATGGCAGAAATTATGAACAAACAATTTAAATCAGTGTATACGAGGGAGAACATACAACCTAGAGATATCGAGTGGGAGGAGAAAGTCCCCCCTATGAAAGAGATAGAAGTAATAAGGAATGAGATAATGAATCACTTGAGTAATCTCGATGTCAGAAAATCGCATGGACCAGATGAAAAGGCAAATTGGAATTTGAGAGTGCAGGAATGAACTAACAGATAACATACATAGTCTAATAAGCAGTTCATTGAAAGAAGGAAAAGTTCCAAAAGATTGGAAAAGAGCAAATAGAGTACCAATATATAAAGGTGGAAACAAGGAAGACCCTACTAACTATAGACCTGTCTCTCTTATAAGTATGATAGCTAAAATCTGTGAAAGAATGATCAAAATTAGGTGGATAAGGCATTTGGAAAAAATATATACTAAATTCAAGGCAATTTGGATTTAGACAAGGACGATCATGCATCACAAACTTAATGTGTTTCTCTTCAAGGCTAATGTAATACAAGAAAGAGATGGATGGGCTGATTGTGCATTTCTAGACTTGAAAAAAGCTTTTGATAAGGTACCACATAAGAAATTGCTAAATAAATTAGAAACTGCAGGAGGAATACAGGGCATACTGCTGAAGTGGATGGAAGACTTCTTGAATGAAAGAAAAATGAGAGTGGTGATAAGAGACAAACACTCCAATTGGAATGAAGTGATTGATGGAGTTCCACAAAGAAGTTCTGGCCCCAATAATGTTTGATATATATATTTATATATATATATATATATATATATATATATATATATATATATATATATATATATATATATATATATATATATATATATATATTAATGATATGGATAAAGGAATTGAAAATTATATGAGCTTCATTGCGGACGATGCAAAATTGTTAAAAAAAAAAAAAGTGAAAAGAAGATAGTAAGTCGCTACAGCGTGATCTCAATAAAGTATGGGAATGGAGTAGGAAGTGGGAGATGGAATCCAATATTAAGAAGTGTAGTATAATAGAATTTGGAAGAGGCAAAAAAAGAATAGTGGGATCATATAAATTGGGAGAGGAAGAAATTAAAAAAGTGGAAAATGAGAAAAACCTGGGAGTCATTATTATGAATAATATGTCCCCTGAGAAACATATAAACAATCTTTTTTGGAGAAACTTGTAATCTAATAAGAACAATCAAAGTGACATTTACATACCTGGACGAAGAAATGGTGACGTGGTCACCAAGTACAAAAAAATGTATAACAAAACTGGAAAGAATACAAAGAGCAATTACGAAATTGGCACCAACACTCTCGGAACTATCATATGAAGAGCGACTAGCTACAGAGATTAGATCAAAGAAGAGAGGAGACTTGATAACTATTTATAGAATCATGAAAGGCATAGAAACTATTGATAGAGAGGATCTAATAAAATGGGATAGTAGAGATACAAAAGGACACGGAAAGAAAATCAAGAAAGACAGTTATAGAAGAGACCTAAAAAGGAACAACTTTCCCCTCAGAGTAATAGACGTTTGGAACACGTTAGATGAGAATGTGGTGTGTGCAAAAACGATACACGAATTTAAAAACAGTCTAGATAAAAGGAGATATGAAGACGGGACAGCACGAGCATAGCTCCCCTTCCTGTAAAATATAACTAAGTAAATGCACACATACAACCAATGTTTTTTTCACCCATACAAGGGAGGTAGCCAAAAAACAATGGCATAGAAATCATTCCCACCCATTTCATTCCCTACATACTCCACTCCCCTCCACTCTCTTCTCTCCCTCTTATCTTGGCATTGTACGTATATGTATCTCAAACACACCTGAGCTCTTCCTATAACATTAGCCAGAATAAATATATAAGACAAGTCATGGATGGATGGATGTAGGCGTCATATGCTAACTTTGCCATCAGAAGGTGAGGAGTTTGTACTAGGAAGCACTTTGCTTCAACTGAGGCAGTCACCCAGTGTGTCCAGGTTGGGAGAGTAGATAGCATCCCATAGAATCTGTTGGACTGGAAACTGGATTTGCACCATACAAAGCTTGAGTGAAACCGTTGTGCCATAACAAGCACGTTCACTATGATTCTGGTGACCCAGTAGTATCCAAATGGCACAACTGAATACTTGTTGATAGCTACATTGTGTGAGTGGTTGTATAAATGGCTTCCTCTCCTATCATTTGTCAGTATATGTGAAAATAGAACTTAAATTTTCTTCATAGATGCTGGATTTTAAACCTGATACTTCCTTGTTGTCTGAAACTGCATCATATCTGAGCCAAGAAAGCTTCAAGAATTTGCTGATGGATCGTAGCCTAAAATTTTCTTCTGAGATTGTCCCCTTCAAAGCCCTGATTGCATGGTAAGTACAGTAGTCATATTCATGGTTTTGATTAATGATGGATGCTCCCATGTATTTGTATTGTCAATTATAGTACGTAGTGGTGTTTTAGTATTAGTCTGTCAAGCTCACACATTAAGATACTTTGAATGCTCCCATGTATTTGCATTTTCAATTGTAGTAGTGTTTTAGTATTTGTCCATTAAGCTCATACATTAAGATACTTTGGATGCCAACTGTAACTCATCACATGGTAGGGGAAAAGCTCAGCTAGCCCAGCAGGAGGAACCATCAGGGAGTGCAGTTCAGGAGAAGATAGGGGACCTACTGAAGGAGGTCCAATTCCTAGACATGTCCTGCAACGAGTTTGTTGACAATGTGATTGATACTGACATGCTGACCCTCACAGAGTGTATTCACATTCTGAGAGCCATCAGGGGAGCTGACCCCTCGTCCATCCCAGAGAACGTGCCTTTGAATCCAGCCTTGGGTATGAGGCTCAGTAGGAAAGAGGTGCTTTCTTGCATTAACTTCTCAGGTGGTTATGACGGTGGGTATTATTATGGAAATACTCACCCTCCTTCTTCAGATGTGGGCTTGATCGAAAATCTTGTGAGTAACAGGAATATATATGTTCATTACATGCAAGCACCCAGTAGTGGAACTATTAAAATAATGGATGATAAGAATGAAGTTGTCAGCTCAGGAACCTCTGAAGATTGTCAGTTTACTTTTACAAAGCCAGTTGCCCTAGAAAAGGATAAACAATACAAGGTAATGTTTTGTCCAAAAACATCAGTTTATTTATTTCCTGCAAGCGGAACAAGTCAAACGGTGGGGAATGTGAGCATTTCAAGTTCATGTAATTATTCATGTGACCTGTATTTCTGTGAATCAAAACGAAGGTAAGCTTCTGCAAAGGGAAATAAAACCCGTGTTCACTGTCACATCCACAGTTCAATGAATATAAATGATTATGTTTTGCTAGGGTTTTGCTCCCCGTCACTGGCACTGGCTGCATGTTATTGTATGATAAAATATACTCAGTAGCATGCAGCTGATACTTTAGGGTCTATATGGGGTGCCCCTATGGACATGATTTTGTCAGGGATAGAGGAACTATCTACTCATAGAAATGATGCTACCTTATTGTAGTGCAACTGTCCCTCCATTATGCTGTCCCCCCCACCAGCACTCTTAATGCTCTCCTGTACAATTTCTCTTAATATATATGTCTACATGTCCATTTTCACCTACTCCCTTTGTGGAGGAAAAATATTGCCACAGAGTTTTCACACCGTGGTTGTAAAAGGCAGCTAAAATAAAGAGATGGGGGTGATGGGACTAGTCATCCTGCCCTCTGTAACCCTGAGTGGTACATTCCTACAAAAAGTTGAGGCATAATAGAATCTGGAAGTTTTCCCACCTGAACCCTAAGGTTTTGGTCTTTTAATGTATGTGGGTGTGGTACACTATGCAAGAAAATGGATGTGTTGGCATTAAATGAAACAAAGTTGAAATGGTGATTTTGAGTTTGGGAGTGCAGTGGTGAGGGTGTCAGGAGTGAGGAGAGGATAAGGGAGGGAAGGGGTGGCTACACTAGTAAGTGAAGAGATAGGTAAATCTGTGGTGGAGTGGAAGGATTTTTCATCAAGATTAATGCAGATGAAGGTGAAACTGGGATTGGAGATGTGGGTCTTTGTTAAGTGCATAAGGGCCAGGTGGTGAGAAGAGTGCAGAGGAAAAGGAGGCAGGCAATTTGGATAGATTGAAATGAGTACTTACAGAGTTTGGGGGGAAATGCCACTGTAGTGGTATTGGGAGATCTTGGTGCTAAGGTAGGAGTGTCATTTAAAAATCATAATGGGGAGTTAATGGTGAATATATGTTTAGAGAGCTGATGGTAGGTAACACAGTGTATAGGAATAAATTCAAGTACACATGGGAGAGGGTGGTTGATAAGGCTTTGATTGACTATGTAGTGGTATCCAGGAAAAGAGTAGGAAAAGTTTTGGATGTCCATGTTCAGAGAGTGGGGTAATATCAGATCATTTTTTGGTGGAAGGCAAGTTGAGAGTGGAGGGTAGGTGGAAAATAGGAAAAGTACAGAGAGTAAGGAGGTGTTTAGAGTTAACTGTTAAATGAGGAAAAGGAGCAGGAGAACAAGAAGTGTGGGAGGTGGTGAAGGATAGAGTAGAGGTAGGAGTGACAAGGTGTGCAAAGATGGTATATGGAAGGAGGAGGATGGGAGGGAATAGAAGGGTAATAAGTGTGGGATGATAAAGTGAAGAAGGCTGTGGAAGAGAAGCGAGCATTCACAGACTGGTTGCAAAGTAGGACGAGAGAAAAGTGTGAGAGCTACAAAGAAAAAAGAAGAAAAGCATAAGATAAAGGAGACAAAAAAGGAGAGCAGATGTAAAATGGGGAGGGGTATGACAGAAAATTTTGAAAGTAATAAAAAGATGTTTTGGAAGGAAGTTAAGGGAGGAAAGGGAGGCAAGTCAAGTAGAAAAGGTAAAAAGCACGTAGGAAGAGATGATAATGGAAGAGGAGATAGTAAGGGGATGTAAGAGGCCGGTAGTTGTACGAATGGTAATCAGGTGAAATACATGCTGAGTCAACAAGTCAAGATTCGACGCCTATTGTTGTTATAAACAAAGATTGGAAGGCGTTTGGAAGGCGTCGTTCTGTCTATGTAAACACACCGACGGAGGTGACTGCTTTATAATTGCTGATGTAATCTAAACTGTGTTAGCTGCAGACCACCTCTGTGAAGACATACCACTTGCGCAATGACGTCATGTTTTTGCTTCTATGCTTTTGCTTATGCAGCAATAATTCTGGAAGGACTGTAACAGCCTCTCGGATTGGAGGTAAATGGGTATGTAGAGTAATACTATTGGCTTTAAAAGGAAAAGACACGCCCTTAAGGGTGTCACTTGTGTTGAAACGTAAAAGACTATTGGACGAATAAAAAGTGACGTCTGAACGAAGGTGCTCTGAAGTATTGGAGAGAAGATGGGTGGAGGGTTTTAGAGAGCTGTTGAATGTGGAGGATAGGGAGAGATTGATGGTAGTAGTGGGAGGTGCTAAGAAAATGATGGCAATGGGAGAGGAAAATGGAGGCAAAATGAGAAAAGATGAGATGCATGTAGCTCTGAAAATGATGAGAATAGGTAAGGCTCCCGGATTGGATGGGTGTCATGTGGAGTGTCTGAATAAGGGAGGTATTGTTCAGTAATAGTGGATTGGCTAGTGATTTTGTTTAATGTGTCTAAGGGAGGGTAGTGCCTGTATATTTTTGTTTTACAAAGAAAAAGAGGATTAATATGAGTAGTAGTTTCAGAGGGATCAGCTTGTAAGTAGTAGGGAAGGTTTGTGGGAGGGTTTTGATTGAAAGGATTAGGAGAGGAACAGAGGGGGTAATTGTGAGGAACAGTGTGGCTTTAGGGAAGATAGGGATTGCATGGGTCAGATTTTGAAAAGGCTTATGACAGGGTAGACAGGAAGGCAATGTGGGGGGTGTTGCAGATATATGGGATAGGGTGAAAGTTGTTAAGGGCAGTTAGGACTTTTTACAAGAGTAGTAGAATCTGTGTTTGAATTAGAAATGGAGATAATGAGTGGTTTGAGGTAAAGGTGTACCTGCATCAGGAATGTGTCATGTTGCAATGTCTGTTGAATGTGTACATGGATGGGGGTGGTGCAGGAGGTAAAGGTAAGGGTAATGGGCAGGGGATAGGAGATTGTTAAAGGAAATGGAGAAAAGTGAGAGGTGAGCCAGTTGTTGTTTGCTGATGATACCTCTCTTGTGCAAAGGTCAGAGGGGGATTAAGGGAATTAGTGATGGAGTTTGGGAAGGTATGCAATAGGAGAAAGTTGAAGGTAAATGTGGGTAAAGGTAAGGTGATGAGATGTACAAGGGGAAAGGATGGCAGCAAGTTGGACATAATTCTGAAAGGAGAGAGGCTGGAAGAAGTGGATAGCTTTGGGTATTTGTGGTCGCATGTGGCAGGAAAGGGAGGAATGGAGGTTAAATTGTAGATTGAGAGAAGCAAGTAAACACATTGAGGGATTAAAAAGCGTCATGATATAAGATAGGCATTGGGGAATGGGTGCAAAGAGATTATATGAAGGGATGATTGTGTCAAATCCACTGTGTGGAGTGGAGACTTGGAATTTAAGGGAGGCAGAACGTGTTTAAGATGAAATGTGAGAAGTATGATAGGAGTTACAAGGTTGGGCAGAGGGGGAGCTGGGTTGGAAAAGGAGATGGCAGATAGGGCTGATGAAAGAGTACTGGGATGGTTTGGACACATGGAAAGAATGTGTGAAGAAAGATTGGTAAAAGAGGTGTGGAAGGCAGAGGTAGATGAATTGAACTTGCAGTGATGACAGAGGATGAGATAGATGGAGGGGTGAAAGGGGTGTTGAGCAAATGGAGAACATCTGTTGAGCAAGGGAGGGAGAAGGCAAGACGTAGGGGTGAGTGGAGAGTGGCTGTGTATAGATGATACTGTGATGCCAGGAAGGGAGGGGATGGAGGTTAGGAAGTAGTTATGTGTGAATGATATTTTGATGGAGCATGAAGGGGTTTCTCCCCATCTTTTTTTCTGTGAGAGGGGGCATTGTGGATTAAATGAAGCGGCCTTACTGTGGATGTACTGTCTTGCTGCACTGCTTCTATCAGGGTAGTTGGCAGGATACAGGGACAACCTGTCATCCATGAGGAGCTACAATGAGAGGGAGGAAAGGGTGGTGGGTGGGTATATGGCTTTTGACTAGGCTACCTCTCTTATAGGGGGGAAAACCCATTGTATATAAATAGGTTTTGCTTCTTCACAGAAAGTAAAGGAGAGACTTCCATGTGGTAGGTTGGTGGATCATTAGCTCCATTTTTGCCAGTGACCTGAAGTTGAACTGAGATATGTAAAGGGGTTAGGTGAAATAGCCTTTGCTGAGGTAACATCATTGAGCTGAATGAAAGTGGCAGGCATCAGTCAGAATAGAGCATGGAGAGAGAGGCAATGAGGTGAAGAGGCCAGTCAGTGTCAGTGGGGTTCATGGTTTGCTCCAAGATCCACAGATCATCACCACTAACTCAATGCCGCGTTGACATTATGTATTTTTGCCCTGATTTATGTCATTTCCTAAGGAGCAGAAAATCATTGTAGCTGATCTATTTGATACTTGTGGTTAATACATGAATAGAGAAAAGTAACTATTAATTTTGTACAACCAGATTCACTTGCAGCATGCAGAGATCATGAAATTGTTGCAATGTTAACTGTAATTCATAATGGTGTTTTATCCTGTATATTTCATTCACATGTATCAGTCCACCTTTAATGCAGCATTAGCTGCTTGTCATCTAGTGGCCTCACACCAAATACATTAGAATTCTTTCCCAACAGATCCCTTCCATACAGGGTTGATTTTTTTTTTCTGGAAGAAATGAATTTTTTCCATGTGTGTGGAAGAAAATAGGAAATAATGGAAGAAATGTCCATAATGTGAAAATAATAAATGTTTATTGGTAACCATATGAATACTTTATTTTACCTACAAGGTTTATGGATCAGTATTCTTTGTGCTTATTGCAGAGGTAAGTACTAAAGGCTTCACATTCCATAAATATTACATATACCAAGGCTTTTTCCCCCTTACAAGGGAGGTAGCCAAAAAGGAAAAGGCATAAAATCATTCTCACCCATTCCATCCCTGAATACACTCCACAACCCTCCACCCTCCCTCTCTTCTTAGCACCTCCTGGTTGATGGGTCATCCCTGCACCTTGTCCATAAATATTACTTAGACAAATGCCTAAAACTGAAAAATTACAAGTTACAATTGGAGACCGTAATCTGTTCATAATGTGGAAATAATAAATGTGCATCAGTAACTATATGAATGCTTTATTTTACCTACAAGGAAGGTTTATGGATAAGCATTCTTTATACTTATGCCAGACAGGTAAGTACTAACAGCTTCAAATTCCAAAGTTGCTCAGATGTCTAAAACTGAAAAGTTGCAAGTTGTACTTGGAGTCTGTAATCTACTTAATATTCACCTCCTTGCTTCCCTTTAAGCATACAATAACAAAGAAACAAGCTTTGTCCACACCCAAATGGTTCCATAGTTTGGAATGTATCATCCCAAAAGTTAAAAATATTCTCTCAACTGATGCAGATGATGCACCATCAGTGTGCAGAGATATGTCTCAACAAGATGAAGGGCATGGTGCTAATTTAGTGTCAAATGGCAGCTTCAACATAGTCTACTTTTTTTTTTTCTCACTGATCTGGGATGAGACAGCTGCCCTGGTACTTGGGATGCAGTAAGTGTGCCACAAGATAGCATGGTCATATAACCTGCTCAAATCATTTCTTCACAGCTTGCCAATATTGAGCTAGAATAGGATCCTCCAGGAAACTGAGTCAAGCATCACATACCACTGCAAGGCCTGAGTTGTCCTACTGACACACATCAAGTGCATTTACAATGGGAGAGAGTTACTCTTTCAGATGCCAGGCCTGGCAAGACAAATTGGAGTCCATGATCTGTCTCACAATGCCCAAGACCATCTCAGATTCATGTTGTTGTACTAGAGGTATGTAGTGGACACAGTTGTTGATGAATATATCAATACTGGCTAACTGGGACTTCCAGCAAGTATCACCAGGCAGCTGAGGTTTCTGGCTGCCAGGGAATGCCTTCAGTCATCCAGAAGGAGGATGATGATTACATAAGAATTTAGAAATTTCACTGATACATTTCATAATGGATTCTGGAGTGATGTCCCCATCAAGGAGATTGAGCCAATGGGCTAAAAACCATACACATTGAGGTATGGGTCTCAATTTGCAGATCTTCCTGCATCTTCTCCATATTCTTCTTGTCAGTGACAGCATTAGAACTCAATCCAAACTCTTGTTTCAGCATTGCAGATTGATGACTGACACATCTTGCAGTTTCATGCTGTCTTGTTGAAGGGTTCCTGTATCCTTTGCATCCAGGAAGCAGGTAGCACTCAGTCTAGTAGCATGGGCTAGATCATAATGGATGTTTACCCAGCCATCCTCAATAAGTGTGACAGTCTTTCCCTTAAAGTGGTTCTTCATCTGGATCTGAAGATCTTGTGTGACCTCATGTAGAAGAGGTTGAATGAGTTGACTATGACTGGGTGGGTGATAGTTAGGACCAAGAGCCTGGATGAGTTCAAAGAAGGAGGGATGATCCATAGCCATGAATGACAAGTTGCATGAGAAGAAAAACTTGGCAACAAGTTCATCTAGCTTGTCCTTCACAGCTACACTGATCTTGACAAAGTGAGAGGACATGTCATTCTTTATGGGGAGTTTGGCATGTGGCTAAGTAACAGGATCTTCAGAGTCCAAAGAAGTAAATGGATGGTTGACATCACATCTACTTGACTGGGGTTATTTCAAACATTTGGGCCATTTAATGAAAAAATGTATTTCAGCAATAATTTTTAGGGGCAAGGCCATATGGTTTTTCATTGAGGTGTGCAGGAGTTTTCTTGTGCATATTTCACAGAGTATGTTCTTTTACTCTTGAGGTCTCTTCCTGTTTGGCCCCAATAAACTCGTTCACAATCTCTACAAGGTATTTTGTAAACTCTTGGCTGTCATCCATCTTAACTCTATGATGGACATTCACCACTTTACTGAATATCCTTACATACTTTTGAAATGTATTATTAAATGGTAGAATGAATGATACAAACTTACTACTAGGGTTAGGAGTAATTTTGTAGAAACTCATTTTAGCTTTGGTGAATGCTTTTGATAGGAACCAATTTGGATAACCTGTTTTTGTAAGCTGGGAATGTACTGTGGCTAATTCAGTTTCTAAAAAAGGTGGACTGCAAATTCTGAGTGCTCTAAGAAATAGGCCCAAAGATACACTGTATTTTAATTTTGTCTGGGTGATGGCTGAAAAAATGTAGATAACTTCCTGTATGTGTGGGTTTTCTGTAACTCTCCTTCACAGTGTACAGAAAACCCACAACTAGTTTGAGGGGTTTTGCCTCTCCTTAAAAGGGCTACCTAGGACTACTCCCAATGTCGATTGAGGAACTTCCAGCAGTTACCAAAGCACCACAGGAAAAGTTACGGCATACTTAGAATAATGCTAAACACATTATCCAAACCTTTGAGTGGCTGAATGCATTGGTTTCAGTTGTGCCTTGATTTCCCATATCAGCTTCAAGTGCAAAGGTGAGCAGATCCACATTTTTTAATCTGATAACCAAATTTAACCATTAAAATGTTGAACTGCCAAAAATTATGATTTGCAATTAACCTAGATTGATCAATTTTTTTTTGCAACCTTTTGATAAAAATATCCATTTTTCAAGTAATCATATTTTACTTTCATTCTTTTCATTTATGGTTTAAAGTCACAAACTCCCCCTACTGGAAGGCTTTGTAGCATGGAATTTAATGAACCATGCCCTTGGTTCAACTTCGCTGGTGGCAGGATTTGAACCGCCATAACCCACTCAGCCAGCGCATCTTTGCCTTTGTAGTATTTTAATCAAAAATGTATTTTTGACCTTAAATGCTTGGTTTCCTTGTATTAGAAGTGGCTTAAAGGGAAAAAACATTAAATTACCTTTGGAAACATTTTAAACCACAAAAAATTGAATCGCTTAAAAATCTAATCCAATCCGACTTGACATGCTGGTGAATCTGTAATCAGACTTCAATCTCTTTGAGTTGTGCCTATGTCTATGACTGGAAACTGTTGCAGTGTCTGGACAAGTGGAAGGTGTAAAGGGGTGCCAGTTGTAAGCTACAGGAATGAAAAGGTATAAAAGTTTCAAGTCTTGGTCTGGAGCGATTACCAACATCTTCATGGATCATCAATTGCAGGTACTTGCCACTGGTCTTGAAACATTTTCATGTAAAACAGGAAAGGGGAGGAAATAGATCATGTTTACTACAGCTGTAGCAAGAATTTAATTGTCTGATTTTACTATCATTAATACCAGTTTCAGGTTCATTTAGAAGCATAGAAACTCTTCATATTTTATTAAAATAGCCTTACACAATTCTATTACACAAGTGGAATACTAGATATTAACTTACCATGCTCAACACCACCCCAGGTCTATCAAATGCAAAACTAGTTTATTATGAAAAAGCATAGGAATCGTGCAAAGCTAAACAAGTGCAACAGAATTAGGACATGCAAACTTCATAGGTCTTCCATGAGCAATTTCTGGGCTGGTCCAGTAGTGGTTACCTTTGTGCTGTGGGTCTCCTGTAGAGATCAGGACTGCAGACAGATAAATTGATGAATTATTTCAACCTGTGGTTAAAAGTGTTTCAAAAGAAAACTATTCACTAGCTTCCTATACCTCAGGAGGCTAGAAGGTCTCTTCATAAATTAGGGAATATGTCTATACACCCTTATACTGCTGGTCAGATTTGAACTGACCAACTCTTCCTTCACCATAAGTAGTACTAACAGAACACGTTCTGGTATGTTAAAAAATCATGCAAGGTGTAATGTCTTAATTTCAAACATGCCACTATTTGTGGCTAAAGGCACAACACTAAAGCTGCAGCCACAAGAGGTGACTTTATTCACTGCTAGAGGTAGTGGCAACTACTTGCCACATGACAGTCACTCCTACAGAGTCGATCACACGAGACTACTTGCCACTGCACCTTGTCCACTGCCCTGGGTCAGAGGCAGTGTCACAAGTCACAGCACATCTACAGCAAGGCCACTTCATTAAATTGGTGACCCCCCCATGCATAAAAGGAGAATATGGGGGAGAAATCCCTTTGGGCTGTGTCAAATTTTGCTCACACATACTACCTCACCCGCCATCCCCCCACCCATTCCACCTCATCCATCACAACATCATCCATATACAACCATTCTCCATTCACCCCTGTCTTCTGTCCTCTCCCATCCTTCCTCAACAGACATACCCCTCTTCCCCAAAGCCCCTGTCACCCCATCCATCCATCTCATCCTAGGACATCCCCTCATGTTCACTCCCACCACATCTGCCTTCCATACCTCTTTTACTAGTCTTTCTTCGCTCATTCTTTCCATGTGTCCAAACTATCCTAATACTCTTTCATCAACCCTATCTCCCAACTCCCTTTCCACCCCTGTTCTCCTCCTCACCTCCTCATTTCTCACTATCTAGCCTAGTAACCCCCATCATACTTCTCAGACACCTCATCTCAAACTCCTCTCTTCCTCTCTTATGTTCCATGTTTCTGCCCCATACAGTACTGTTGGCACAATCACTCCTTCATACAGTCTACTCTTAGCATCCATTCCCAAATGTCTATTCTTCATTACACTTTTTAATCCACCAAGGCATTTACTTGCTTCTCTCAATCTACATTCTACCTCCACCTTTTCCTGCCACATTTGCACCCAAGTATCTAAAACTATCCACTTCCTCCAGTTGCTCTCCATTAATGCTCACTTCCAGTCTGCTGCCACTTTCACCCTTTGAACATCTCATCACTTTACTTTTACCCACATTTATCTTCAGCTTTCTTCTATCACACACTCTCCCAAACTCTCACCAACTTCTTCAATCCCTCCTCCGATCCTGCCACAAGCGCAGTGTCATCCACAAACAACAGCTGGCTCACCTCCCACTTTTCTCCATTTTCTTTAATTAACCATCTCCAATCCCTGCATTTACCTCTCGCACCATCCCATCCATGTACAAGTTGAACAGCCAGGGCGACAAAACGCATCCTTGATGAAGTCCCACCTTTCCCTCGAACCACTCACTCTCTCCATTTCTAATCCTGACACAAGCTCTACTACCCTCATAAAAACTCTTGACAGCTCCTAGAAGCTTTCCTCCTATCCTGTATATCCGCAAAACCTCCCATCGTGCCTTCCTGTCTACACTGTCATAAACCTTTTCCAAATCCATAAAAGCCCCAAAAACTTCCTTCCCCTTTCCTATAGCTTTCTCACATATCTGTCTTAACACAAAAATCTGATCTACACAACCTCTACCAGTCCTAAATCCACACTGTTCCTCACCAATTACTCCCTCTGTTCCTCTCCTAATCCTCTCAATCAAGATCCTCCCATAAGCCTTCCCAACTACACTTAACAAGCTAATCCCTCTGAAACTACTACATTTACACTTGTCCCCTTTTCCCTTGTAAAGTGGAACTATACAGGCACTCCTCCAGTCCTCCGGCACTCTACCCTCTCTCCAGCTCTTATGGGAGCTACCAGGTAAAATTCTTAACTAATCTAAAATCAACATTAAACAATAATTAGGACAGACCCAAGCTGTTGAATAGGGAGAAATAAAAGAGGGGGTTAGGAAGAAATAATGGGACAACTACAAACTGGGGTGCAACTAGAAGTAAACTGGCCAAACTTTACTAAGAGTCAAAACCCAACTGGCTACAACTAAATTCAAACAGCAACCAGACAAGTGAACAGTTTTAAAGGCCTAGTGAGTAGGTTCTCATGGAGTTGGTGAATTTTTGCTTGATGTATGGCTTAGTCACTTTTTGATCAAATAATGCAAAAATAAATCCAATGCAATGTAATAAAAAAAAAAGGCCTATCAAAATATCAGTAGCATATGAACTTTTCCTTTGCCAACTTTTGGTTTTTCTTGTAAGGCTGTGATGTCAAGCTTGCTGTTTACATCCTGATGCTTGCCATGTGCATGCATTATAAAATGCCGTTCCATGCTGCCAATTTGATCAGTGATCTGTCATGTTTCATGTGTTAGCAAGGTTTTATAAAATATTTAGTTCGAAAATCGTTTACTGTGTCACCTTAAGTTGCAACAGTGATTCAACGAAACAAACATCAGAGCTGGGATCTTATCAGAAAGTTGTGTGCTTCTTTGTTCCCAAGTCTCAGCACTTTTTTTTTTTTTTATGAAGTATAAAAATTATGGTTTAACAAATTCATTAACATTCGAGAAGTTACCAGTCACAGTCTTCAACCTGGTTGGGTTCTCAAACAGTGGTATTTGAAATAAGAAGATTAAGACCTTTGAGTGCTTGAATTTTCAAAGATGTAGGTCCCTTGCCTTGATGTTTCTAGTCTTGACATCCATTAGGTACTAGAGCTCTGGGTAGTCTGTGGCAACAGTTAGTGTGGACAATGTATTTGGCACGTCTCTTCTGAGTTCATAAAGCTCGAAAAGGGCACAGGTTAATATTGACTTTTTAAGTAAATTCTCAAAAGTTCAATCCCCGATTTATTAAACTAATATTTATTATATAAAAAGAGATTTAACAAGCAATAAAAGAGGAAGGGAGCTACATCGTATCTTATTCAAAGTTACAATAGGCGTGGTTCAAAGTTTCAGGAAATGCTCCCGATTCGAAAGATGTAGACAACAACACCTTGAGGGAAAGTTTCCAAAACGAAATGGTAGGCACTAATAAAGATTCCCAATAATAAGGAAGATGCCTATTCAAATAGGTAACAATTACCACAGAATTAATGAAAGGAAGACAAGTACTTATTTAACTTCAAACATCTTGATGTAATTTCAGTATAGTAATTCAGGCACAAGGGGGCTGAATTCATATTGAGAATGGTAAAATGTATACATGTTGATTGAAAATTATTATTATTAATTTTCCATTTCCAGACTACTACTTGCTGCACTTCTCAATGAAATTTCATGTAGAAGAAAAAAAAATTAGAGAGGTGCAATGCGCTATCTTATCCCAAAATCAAAACAGGTGTTGGAGTGGTGAAGGATAAGGTTGATCTAAAATATGGTGAATGTATAAAGGATTACTGTGCTACATATTGCATCCAAACTGTGAAACAGTACAGGACTTCCTACTTGAGCAATGTGATATCTTCAAAATAATTACCTAAAAATTTGGTATTGTCTTGATATGACAAACTAAATAAAATGTACAAAATATAAACCTCAACTTCTTATTTGCAGAATACATGCAAATTTTACTTGGTGAATTACTGAGGTTATGTTCTGAATATCCATCATACAAACTTGCAAGAGATGCCAAACTTCAGTCCTGAACCAGTCTGTTCCAAGTATGAAAAACAACAGAAGTCTGGCATCATCCTGAAATGAAGGTTCAGGTTTAATTGTCCATATACCAAAAACAAATAGTACATACATATACCAAAGGCTTTTTCGCCCTTACATGGAAAGTAACCTCCTGGGTGATGGGTCCACTGCCCTGGGTTAGAGGCAAAGTCACGAGACACAGCACATCCGCAGCAAGGCTGCTTCATTTGACCCTCCCTCTCCATCTCTTCATGTAGAAAAGGAGATGGGGAGAAATCCCTTCAGGCTGAGTCCATTTTTTTTCTCATACATACTCCCTCACCCCCCCATTCCCCACCCACTTCCCTTCATGCATCACAGCATCAAACATACACAACCATTCTCCATTCACCCCTACCTTCTGTCCTCTCCTGTCCTTCCTCAACAGACATTCCCTTCTTTCCCAATGCCCCTTTTACCCCATCCATCCGATGAGATTCTGACGTCCTGGGCAGTCAAGCTACATCAGAATTTAAACTCGTTACAAGATTAATTAGTTGTGTGTGTGTGTGTGTGTGTGTGTGTGTGTGTGTGTGTGTGTGTGTGTGTGTGTGTGTGTGTGTGTGTGTGTGTGTGTGTGTGTGTGTGTGTGTGTTTGTGTGTGTATGTGTGTGTGTGTGTGGCTGTGTATTATCTTTTGGTATTATTAATGTGAGAGACTAAGTTAAATATTAGTTAAAACTTTCTTTAAAATCATTTGATTAGTCCATTACTCTACCGATATTGATATACATAGCGCTATACAGAAGGAAGTGCCCACACAAATATACAAGTAATCTATACAGAACCCTCGTAGGCCAGTGAAGCTACCGGAGTAAGTTAAACATATAATTGCATAAAGCAATGTTAGTCACCTTGTACTGAGGTGTAAAAGTTTTGACAATCTATATATATGTTTATATATATATATATATATATATATAATATATATATATATACATATATATATACATATATACATATATATGAATGGGTGGGAATGATTTTATGCCTTTTTCTTTTTGGCTACCCCCCTTGTAAGGGGGAAAGCCTTGGTATATGTATGTATGTATATATATACATTATATACATATATATATACATATATACATTGTAACATATATATATACATATATACATTATAACATATTATATATATAAAAATGGAAATGGTCAAAACTGAAATTTTTGAACGAAAGTGCGTGACCCGAACAAAAGGTAACAGGGGGTCATGGACCGGGGTGAGTGTTTTAACAGTGATCTGGCGCGGGGACGGTCTGGAAGAAAACGATTTATACGGTTACTATACACAACAACATGGGTGTATCTTTCTAATATAAAAGAATTTAATGGTTGCTTACGCCGTCCGGTGGTAATTCGGTCACACCTTCGCGTTTGGTGGTAAATCGGTTACACCGCCAACTACGGTGAAGAAGAAGAACTCGAAGAAGAAGAAGAACTCGAAGAAATCGAAGAAGAAGAAGAAGAGGAAGAACTCGAAGAAGAAGAAGAAGAAGAAGAAGAAGAAGAAGAAGAAGAACTCGAAGAAGAGGAAGAAGAAGAACTCGAAGAACTCGAAGAAGAAGAAGAAGTAGAACTCGAAGAAGAAATCGAAAAACTCGAAGAAGAAGAACTCGAAGAACTCGAAGAACTCGAAAAAGAAGAACTCGAAGAACTCGAAGAAGAAGAACTCGAAGAACTCGAAGAAGAAGAAGAAGTAGAACTCGAAGAAGAAATCGAAAAACTCGAAGAAGAAGAACTCGAAGAACTCGAAGAACTCGAAAAAGAAGAACTCGAAGAACTCGAAAAAGAAGAACTCGAAGAATTCGAAAAAGAAGAACTCGAAGAACTCGAAGGAGAAGAACTCGAAGAAGAACTAGAAGAAGAACTCGAAGAAGAAGGAGAACTCGAAGAAGAAGAACTCGAAGAACTCGAAGAAGAACTCGAAGAAGAACTCGAAGAAGAACTCGAAGAAGAACTCGAAGAACTCGAAGAAGAATTCGAAGAACTCGAAGAAGAACTCGAAGAACTCGAAAAAGAACTCGAAGAACTCGAAGAAGAACTCGAAGAACTCGAAGAAGAACTCGAAGAAGAACTCGAAGAAGAACTCTTTATTTTCCAAAAAAGGGGCGTAGCCCAGGGCGCGCAGCGCCCGCGCCTGAGGCGCAGCGCCGCAGGCCAAGGCCCCCGGCGTAGCTCCTTTTGGAGACTAGAGACTCCTTCGGGAGATTTTGAAGACTCCTTTGTAATATGTTACGAAATAGCAAAAATTATATGTACTCTAATGAAGAGCGAGCGAAGCGAGCTACGCCATAGGCTAAGCACACCTGGCGAAGCCAGGTCCGGGTGCTTGTATATATATATATATAAACATATATATATATATATATATATATATATATATATGTTTATATACATATATATATATATATATATACACATATACACATATATATATATGGATATATGTACATTTATTCATATACAACTTATGTTTATATGCTTTGTACACACTTGAGTACCGCACCAAAACGTATCTAGGATGCTCTCGCAAAGTCAAGAGGCAGATGCCTTTGCTTGTCACCTGTGTCTATTTTTGGCTCAGGCCCAGGCCCAGGCCCAAGCCCAGGCCGAGGCCGAGGCCCAGGCTCAGGCCAGGCAAAGGCCCAGGCCCAGGCCCAGGCCCAGGTCCAGGCTATGGCACAGGCCGAGGCCCACGGCCAGGACCAGGCTGAGGCTCAGGCAGAGGCCCAGGCCGAGGCTCAGGACCAAGCCCAAGCCCAGAACCAGACCCAGGCCAAGGCCTAGACGAGCCGAGGCCCAGGCTCAGGCTAATGCCAAGGCCTAGGCCCAGGCTTAGGCCTAGGCTGAGACCCAGGCCCAGGCAGAGGACCAGGCCCAGGTTCACCCAGCGGCCCAGTCCCAGGCTCAGGCACAGACCTACACCTAGGCTACAGCCAAGGACCAGGCCGAGCCCCAGGACCAGGACCATGCCGAGGCACAGGCCATGGCCGAGGCTCAGGCTCAAGTCGAGGTCGAGGTCCAGGACCAGGACCAGGACAAGGCTCAGGCCCAGGCATAGACCCAGGCCAATGCTCAGGCCCATGCACAGGCCCAGGACCAGGACCACGCCGAGACCCCGGCCAAGTCCGAGGATCAGGCGAGCCGAGTCCCATAACCAGGCCCGGCAGAGGCCCAGGCAAGCCGAGGTGAGCCAAGGCCTAGGCCCAGGCCCAGGCACAGGTCGATCCTCAGGCAGAGGCCCAGGCACAGGCAGAGGCTCAGGCCAAGACCCAGGCCGAGGCCCAGGACCAGGCCCTCACGAGGTGAGGCGAGCTCAGGCCCAGGGCCTCACCGAGCCGAATCAAGGCGAGCCCAGGCCGAGGCGAGGCGAAGCGAGCTCCAGGCCCAAGCCGAGGTCATGCGAGGCGAGGCGAGGTGTAGGTCCACGTTAAGGCGAGACGAGCCAACGCCATGGTCCAGGCTCAGGCGAGGCGAGCCGAACCCCAGGCCCAGGCCAAGACAGGTCAGGCCCAAACCCATTCCCAGGCTCAGGCGAGGCGAGGCGAGCCAAACCCCAGGCCTTGGCCAACACTAGACTAGCAGGGGCCCAGGACCAGGTCCAGGTCCTGGCGAGGCGAAGTGAGCCGAGGTCCAGGCCCTCACCGAGGCGAGGCAACACGAGCCGAGGCTCAGGACTAGGCGAGGGGAGGCGAGCCAAGGACCAGGCCCAGGCCGAAGCCAAGACCCAGGCTCAGGCTCAGGCCCAGGCATAGGCCCAAGCAAGGCGAACTGAGGCCCAGGTCCAGGCAAGTCGAGGCGAGCCGAGCCGAGGCCCAACCCAAGGCCTAGACAAGGTTAGCCGAGAACCAGGCCCAGGCTCAGACTCATGCGAGCCGAGGCTCAGGACCAGGCGAGTCGAGCCGAGGCCGAGGCCCAGGCCCAGGCAAGGCGAGCCGAGGCCCAGGCCGAGTCCGAGGTGAGGCAATCCGAGGCCCAAGCTCAGGCGAGCCGAGGTCCAGGCCCGGACTGGGGCGAGATGAGGCGAGGCCAAGGACTAGGCCCAGGCCCACGCCCGGGCACAGTCCCAGCCACAGGCCAAGGCGAGGCGAGCCGAGACACAGGCCCAGCCACAGGGCCAGGCGAGGCGAGCAGAGACACAGGCCCGGGCCAAGCCACAGGTCCAGACGAGTCGAGCCGATCCGAGGCCTAGCCTAGACTTAAGCGAAGCGAGCCGAGGACCAGCCCCAGGCCCAGGCGAGGCGAGCCGAGGCTCAATCCTGGCCTGAGGTAAGGCAAGCCTAGGCCCAGGCCTAGGTCCAGGCACTGGCGAGGCGAGCCGAGGACCAGGCCCAGGCTCAGGCCCAGGCCTGGCCGAGGCGAGGCGAACCGAAGCCCAGTTCGAGTCCGAGGTGAGGCGAGCCGAGGCCCAGGTCCAGGCACAGGCGAGGCGAGCTGAGCCCCAGGACCAGGATGAGGCGAGGACCAAGCCCAGGCCCAGGCGAGGCGAACCGATGCCCAAGCCCTCAATCAGGCCAAGGACCATGCGAGGCGAGACGAGTCGAGGTTCAGCCGAAGGACAAGGCGAGGCGAGCCCAGGCCCGGGCGAGTCCAGGCGAGCCAAGGCCCAGGCCCAGACTCAGGCCCAGCCGAGGCGAGGCCTCCGTTCGCCTCTCCTCACCTGGGCTTGGGCCTTGGCCTCGGCTCGCCTCGCTTGGGCCTGGGCCTCGTCTCGCCTCGCCTCGTTCTGGGCCTAGGCCTCGCCTCAACTCGCCTTGCCTCGCTTAGGCCTGTGCCTGGGCCTAGGCCTGGGTTTTTGGTTCGGCTCGCCTCACCTCCCCTGTGCCTGGGATTCGTCTCGTATCGGCCTGTGCCTGGACCTCGGCTCACCGCTCCTCGCCTGGGTCTGGACCCGGGTCTGAGCCTAGGCCGCGGCCCGCCTCGCCTTGTCCTGCGCCTGGGCCTCGACTCGCCTCGGCGTTGGCCTAGGCCTCGGATTCGGCTCGCCTCGCCTCAGACTGGGTTTGGGCCTCGGCTCGCGTCGCCTGAGCATGGGCCTGGGCCTTGGCTCGCCTCGCCTGAGCATGGGCCTGGGCCTTGGCTCCCCCCGACTCGGCCTGGGCTTGGGCCTCCGCCCGCCTCGCCTCGCCTCGGCATGAGACTGGGTCTCGGCTCGCCTCGCCTCAGCATGGGCCTTGGTCTGGGCCTCGGCCTGTACTTGGGCCTGGGTCTCGGCTTGCCTCGCCTCGGCATGGCCCTGGGATCGCCTCACCTTGCCCTGGGCCTTAGCCTGGGCCTCGGCCTGTGTTTGGGCCTGGGCCTCGGACCGCCTCAAATCTCCCTGGGCCTCGGCTCACCTCGCCTCGCCTCGGCCTGGGCTTGGGCCTCGGCTCGCATCGCCTCGGACTGGGTTTGGACCTCTGTTCGCCTCGGCTACACCTGGGCCTGTGCCTCGCCTCGCCTCACTTAGGCCTGGGCCTCGGGTTTGGCTCGCCTCGCATCGGCCTGGGCGCCTGGGCCTCGCCTGGGCCTCGGCATCTGTTCGCCTCGCCTCGGCTTGTGTTTGGGCTTGGGCCTCGGCCTGGGCCTCAACCACGGCTCGCATCGCCTTTTCCTGGACCTGGGCCTCGGTTCGCCTCTCCTCGGCCTGGGTCTGGGCCTCGGCTCGCATCACCTCAGACTGGGTTTCGACCTCTGCTCGCCTCGCCTATGCATGAGACTGGCCCTCGGATCGCCTCGCTTTGGCCTGTGCTTGGGCCTGGGCCTCGGCTCGCCTCGTCTAGGCCTGGATCTGGGCCTCGGCTCGCCTCGCCTGGGCATGGGCTTTGGCTCGCCTCGCCTGGCCATGGGCCAGGACCTCGGTTCTTTTTGCCTTGGCATGGGCCTGAGCTCGCCTCGCCATGGAACTGGGACTGGGCCTCGGCTAGCCTCGCCTCGCTTACCCTGGATCTGGGCCTGGGCCTGGGCCTTGGCCTCGATTCGCCTCGCCTCGCCTGGGCCTGTGCCTAAGCTTGGGCATAGACCTGGGCCTGGTCCTCGGTTTCGCCTCGCCTCACCTTGCCTCGCCTGGGCCTGGGCATGGGCCTCGACCTGGGCCTGGGGCTGGGCCTTGCCCTGGGCTTTTGCTTCGGCTCGCCTCGTCTCACCTGGGAATGAGCCTGGGATTCGGTTCGTCTCGTCTCGGCCTGGGCCTCGGCTCGCCTCACTTGCCCTGGGCCTGGTTCTGGGCCTCGGATCAGCTCGCCTCGCCTTGCCTGGGCCTGAACTTCGGCTCGCATCGCCTTGTCCTGGGTCTGGGCCTCGGCTAACATCGCCTCGGACTGGGTTTGGACCTCTTGCTCGCCTCGCCTAAACCAGGGCCTGTGCCTCACCTGGGCCCGGGCCTCGACTTCGGCTCGCCTCACCTCGGCTCGCCTCGCCTCGGCTTGTGTTTGGGCCTGGGCCTCGGCTCGCCTCTCCTCGGTCTGGGCCTGGGCTCGCTTCTCCTCGGCCTGGGCCTAGGCCTGCCTCGCATCGGCCTGGGCCTCGGCTCGTCTCTCCTTGCCTGGGTCTGGGTCTCGGTTCGCGTTTCCTCTCCTGGGCCTGGGCCTGGGCCTCAGCTCGCCTCACTTGCCCGGGGCCTGGTCCTGGGCCTCGGCTCGCCTCGCCTCGACTGGCCCTGAACCTCGGCTCGCATCGCCTTATCCTGGACCTGGGCCTCGGCTCGCCTCACTTCGGTCTGGGTCTGGGCCTCTGTTCGCCTCGCCTAGACCTGGGCCTGTGCCTCACCTCGCCTCATCTGGGCCTGTGCCTGGGCCTCGACATCGGCTCGCCTCGCCTCGGACTGGGTTTGGGCCTCGGCTCGCTTTGTCTAGACCTGGACCTGGACCTGGGCCTCGGCTCATCTCGCCTGGGCATGACCCTGGGCCTCGGCTCGCCTAGCCTCGCCCTGGGTCTGGGCTCGCCTTGCCTCGCCTAGCCTCGTCTCGCCTCGGCATGTGTCTGGGCCTTGGCTCGCCTCCCGTGGGCCTTTGCCGGGGCTATGGCTCACCTTGCTTCGGCCTGGGTCTGGGCCCTGACTCGCATCTCCTCAGTCTGGTCCTGGGCCTCGCTCTTCGCCTCGGCATGGCTCGCTTCCCCTGGGACTGGGTAGGGCCTATGGCTCACCTTACTTCGGCCTGGACCTGGGTCTCGCCTCGCATCTCCTCGGCCTGGGTCTGGGTCTCGCCTCGCCTCGCTTTGACAGAGCCTGGGTGTGAGCAAGGGCCTCGACTCGCATCGCCTCAGCCTGGGTCTGGACCTCGGATCTCCTTGCCTTGGCCTGGTTCTAAGTTCTCATCGCATCGTACTGGGCCTGGGCCTCGGCTCGCTTCGCCTCGACCTGGTCCTGAGCCTCGCCTCGTCTCGCCTGGGCCTCGGCTCGTCTCGCCTGGGCCTCGGTCTCGCCTCACCTCGGCCTCCGTTGGGTCTCGGCTCACCCCAACTCGGCCTGGGCCTGGCCCTCGGCTCGCCTCCCCTCGCCTGGGCCTGGGCATGGGCCTCGGCTTGCCTCGCCTCGCCTCACCAGGGCCTGGGCCTGGGCCTATGCCTGGGTTCCGGTTCGCCTCCCCTCGGCTGGACATGGGCATGGGCATGGGCATGGGCCTCAGCTCGCCTCTCCTCGCCTCGCCTCACCAGGGCCTGGGCCTGGGCCTATGCCTGGGCCTCGGCTCACCTCTCAACCTAAGCCTAAGCCTGAGACTGGGCTTCAGCCTGGGTATCGGCCTGGGGCTGGGCTTGCGCCTGGGCCTCGAACTGGGCCTGGACCTGTGCCTCGGCCTCTGCTCGCCTTTGCCTCTTCTTCTAACTGAGTCTGTGTCTGGGCCAGGGTCATGGAATACCCTTGCATTGGCGTCTTCCTCGGCCTTGGCCTAGGAATCGCCTCGCCTCGACCTGGGTCTCCCCTCAGCCGAGGCCGAGGCGATGCTAGCCAAGGCCAAGCCCCAGGCCCAGGCCCAAGCCCAGGCCGAGGCAAGGTGAGCTGAGGCCCAGGCCCAAGCCCATATCCAAGCCCAGACGAGTCTAGGTGAGCTCAGGCCCAGGCTCTGGACGAAACGAGGCAAGCCGAGGACCAGGTGAGGCCCACGCCTAGGCTCAGACGAGTCGAGCCGAGGCCCAGGTCCAGGCCGAGGCGAGGCAAGACGAAACCCAGGGCCATCCCAAAGTCGAGGCCGAGGCGAGGGAGCTGAGGCCAAGACCCATCACCAAGCCTAGGCCCCAGCGAGGCGAGGCGAGCCGAGGCCCAGGCCCAAGACCAGTTTCAAGAGAAGCGAGTCGAGGCCCAGCTCCAGGTTCAGGCGAGTCGAGCAGAGGCCCAGGTCTATGCCCAGGCCCAAGGACCAAGCACAAGCCGAGGCCCAGGCCAAGACCCAGGCGAGACAAGGCGTCTCGAGGCCCAGGCCCTAACGCAGGTCATGGCCCATGCACAGGCCCAGGCGAGACGAGGCGAGCCGAGACCCAGGCACAAGCTGAGGCGAGGCGGGTCCATGTCCAGGTCAAGGCCCAGAGCCAGGCCCAGGCGTGTCTAGGCGAGCCGAGGCCCAGGCCCATGCTTAGACCCAGGCACAGTAGAGGCGAGGCGAGCCGAGACCCAGACCAAGTCCGAGGCGAGGGGACCCGAGGCCCGGGTCCAGGTCCAGGTCCAGGCCCAGGCGAGGCGAGCCAAGGCCTAGGCCCAGTCCGAGGCGAGACGAGCCGAGGACAAGGCCCAGGCCAGGACAATGCAAGGCGAGGCGACCAGAGATCTAGGCCCAGACACAGGCCTAGGCCAAGGCCGAGGCAATCCGAGGCCCAAGCCCAGGCCTAGGCCCCGGCGAGGCGAGGCCCAATCCCAGGCCCAGGCGTAGTCCCATGCCTAGGTCCATGTCGAGACGTGCCGAAACACAGGCTCACAACGAGTTCCAGGAGAGCCCAGGCCCAGTGCGAGGCCAATGCCCAGGCCCAAGCCCAGTCTCAGGCGAAGCGAGGCGAGGCGAGCCGAAGCCCTGGCCCAGTCGAGGCGAGGCGAGGCGAGGCGAGCCGAAGCCTAGGCCCAGTCGAGGCGAGGAGAGCCAATTCCTAGGCCCAGTCCGAGGCGAGGCGACCTGAGGCCCAGGCCCAGGAGGGGCGAGATGAGCCGAGGTTCAGGCCCAGGTCAAGGCGAGGCAAGCCGAAAACCAAGCCCTGGCCTAGGCCCAGCCCTATCATGAGGCGATGCGACCCGATGCCCAGGGTTGTGCCCAGGCCTATGCCGAGGCGAGGGGAGAGCGAGGCGAGTCCAAAACCAGGCCTAGCCCGAGATCAGACGAGCTCAGGCCCAAGCCAGTCCGAGGCCCAGGCCCAGGTCAGGCGAACCGAGGCCAGGCCAACGATTAGTTCCAGGTCCTGGCGAGGCGAGACGAGCCGAGAACCAGGATGTTTTCAGGTGTGTACAAAACCCATTAAGATTTTAAATAAGAGTAGTGAGGAGTTACAATTACCAATTTCATCAATCTCTTCAGTTCAAGAAGGAATAGTTTTAAGAAATAAATACAAAGATCTATTAGAATCAACTAATTGCCCTGAGTTAGATGAAAGTTTACTTCTTTTGCTTGTGAAGCACAATAAAGCAATTGCTTTGCCGGGGAACGCCTTAGGCTAAACAACTGTTTTAAAACATCATATTAAATTAAAACCAGGAACACAACCTATCTACATACCCGCCTACAGAGTTCCTCACTCTAAATTAGCAATAGTAGATAAACTGATCACTGAAATGTTATCACAGGATATTATTGAACATAATAAAAGTGAATGGAACTTTCCTTTGATACTGGTGCCAAAGTCAGATGGTACTATGCGCCCAGTTATTGATTATAGGGAATCGAATAAGCACACCATCCGTGACAGGTTACTTTTACCATTTATAGTTTATATTTTGAGAAGTTTGGGAACTGAGAATAGATATTTTAGCACAACAGTGGGGTGATACCAGGCCTAGGGCGAGGCGAGGCCGAGACGAGCTCAAGTCCGGCCCCTGGCCCAGGACGAGGCCGAGACCGAGGCAAGCCCAAGTCCAGGCACAGGCCTAGGTCCAGGCCCAAGCCAATGGCCCAAGCCCTGTCTGAGGCGAGGCGAGCAGAGTCCGAGGCAAATCAAGGCGAGGCGAGCCGAGGCCCAGGCCCAGGGCGAGTCCAGGGGAGCCGGCTCCCAGGCCCAGGTCAGGCGAGCCAAGCTCATGGCCAGGCCTAAGTGAGGCGAGACGAGTTTCAGGCCTATACTGAGACGAGGCCCAGGCCCAGACCCAAGCCAAGTCGAGGCGAGTCGAGGCCGAGGCTCACACCCAGGCCCAGGCCGAGGCGAGGCCAGCCGAGGGCAGGCCCAGGTTAGGCTTAGGCGCAGGTCCAGGCGCAGGCCCAGGCTCAGATCCAGGGGAGGCGAGGCTCAGGTCCAGGCCGAGGCGAGGCGAAGCGAGCCGATTCTTAGGCTCAGGCCGAAGCGAGGCAAGCCGAGACCCAGGCCCAGGATGAAAAATGGAAAAATATAGAAATAGATACAACCTTAAAAGAGAATATTGACACCCTATTCTCAGGTATTATCAATCAACACAGAAATTCAATCACTAGAGCCAATCAAAAGAAATAAATAAATCTGAACGGCGGCTATATTAAACACTCACGCCCACCTAAGGGTTACATAAATTAAACCAACAAGATTATCACTTTCAGACCAAGAGGAAGTTCCCAATTTAGGGCTTAACTGCCATATTCTGTCGAAACTTAAAAAGTTTAAAAAAAGAACAGAATGCGAAATACTTATAGGCGATGTAGAGAAATTATGTAAAAAAGGTGAAGTAACTGTTGAGCCCACTTTCAAACAAGTAGTTATTGCCGAAGCTAATCAATCTAGAGGAAATTATAACAGCAATTTAATTGACAAGAGACATATCGAAGCTGCAAAAGAGTTAAAATCAGACCATAGTATCACCATCAGGAAAGCAGACAAAGCAGCAACTTATGTACTCATGGACACCTCTGAGTATTTAGAAAAGATAGACACTATTCTTAATGACACAACAAAGTTTAAAAGGATCAACAAAGACCCTACAGAATCACTAAAGAAAAAGGTTAATCGACTAATAGAAGGGAATAATGCTGCCAGTAAAATAAAAATTGACAAACTTTCAGGCGAGTATGGTATGGGTTACTGCTATGGGACATTAAAAACATACAAACCTGGCAATAAACTCCGTCCCATAATTTCTCAAATCCCTGCTCCTACGTACAAACTCGCTAAGAAACTGTGCTCCATCCTAACTCTCTACACTCCCGCCACCTACAGTCTACAATCCACATATGATTTCCTAGATATCATCAAGGTGAACTCCGCTAAAGGCAGAATCGCCTCTCTTGATGTGGAAGGGTTATACACTAATATTTCCGTAGATTGCACAATTAATTACATAATCAACAAAGTGTACCACGATGACACCACACCTACATTAGATATCCCAAAACTTATACTACGGGAACTGCTTGAATGCTGTACTAAACAGGTCCCGTTCACTTGGCCCCGCGGGAACAAATATTGTCAAATTGATGGTGTTGCAATGGGATCCCCCCTCAGAGTATTGATGGCAAACTTTTTCATGGGCTGCGTAGAAGAAGTATTCACAAAAACAGAAAAGTCAGATATTGTAGATATATTGACGATATCTTCATTAAGACCAAGAATAGCAACGAAGCTGAAAAACTCCGCTATCTACTCCAAGAGATATCTCAACTCACTTTCACTATGGAAGATAGCATTGACAGAGCTTTACCCTTCCTCGACCTCCTAGTGAAACAAAATGAACATGCTTTTAATACTACGGTGTACACAAAACCCACAAACCCTGGACACTGCCTTAATGGTTCTAGTGAATACCCCCATAGATATAAGGACTCCACCATCAGTGCCTATATCCGAAGAGCACTAACTCACTCTAGCACATGGAAACAAATGCATAATGAAATAGAACGTTCTACCCAAGTACTGCTCAATAACGAGTTTAGTGAAAAAGAGATAAGCCACCAAATAAAGAGAATAATGGACGGCTGGCATAAAAACAACAACAATAACCAGAACATAGAGAAAATTAACATCTATTATAAATCTATTTTTTCGTCAGCATATAAAGAAGATGAACGCATAATAAAACAAATTATAAAAAGAAACATCAAACCAGTCAATCCAGAGAAAATACTCAACCTAGTAATTTCTTATAAAACCAAGAAAACTAGCCACCTCCTTATTAGAAACAGCCCCCAACAAGAGAAAAGGGAACTTCAGAAATCCCATGTCATCTATAGGTTCACATGTACACGAGGGAACTGTAAAGCCCTCCCATCCACCTATATTGGCATGACGACAATGAGGTTGTCCCGTCGCCTCTCATATCACCTGACATCTGGAGCCCCTAAAAATCACTTACGAGAAGCCTATGGCATAACACTATCAAGAGAGAACCTAGTGGAAAACACTGAAATTTTGGATTTATGCACTGGCGATAGACGGCTCCCAATTTTACAAGCATTATATATTAAGGAGTTAAGCCCAGATCTAAATAAATAAGCAGACGACCTTAGAGCCCTCACAAGCATGAGACAAACCGATGCAAATCCAAACATGAGACATAACATCACAAACGCAAATATGGGACAAAACGCCACCAGTGCAAACACGAGACAAAACGCCATAACCACAAGCATGCCACATTCCGCCACAACAAGAACCCGGAGGCTCTCCTAGTGCAAGTGACATTTCGTTACTGCCCGAAATACCAGGTGACCTCCCCTAGAGTGATTAGCAAGTAAGAAGGCCTAGTATAAAACTTAGAACTTTCACTGGACTCATCGGATTAATTCTTATCCTATAAGATAATACATCCCTATAGCTACTGAAGAAGGGTCTAGAACCCGAAATCGCGATCTAGCTAATATGACTACATACAGCCAAGTCATAAATTGCCTTTCTAAGGAACATAAATCTATAATAAGGTATATAGAAAATACCTATAAGAAAATAATTAATGCAAAACTAGCCATCCCTTTTAATGATATATGCATTAGAGAAAAACTCCTGCCCAAATACACTGATAATATATATACATATATATATATATATATATATATATATATATGTATATATATATATGTATATGTATATACATGTATCTATGTATATATATATATATATATATATACATATATATATCTATATTTATCTATCTATATATATATATCTATATTTATGCATACATACATATATATATACATATATATATATATATATATGTATATACATGTATCTATATATATATATGTGTATTTATATTTATGTATCTATATATATCTATATTTATGCATACATATATATATATATATATATATATATATATATATATATATATATACTCGTATATAACTCCCATCCCCCAAATATGGTGTATTGGCTGCATGTTTATGCAGCGTTCTTTTATGGTTGGAGTCTAATCTTCACTCAGCTGAATGTATGAATGAATTAATAAAAGAATGATTAAATTAGTTGATATTAACTAAATGAATAAAGTAATGTGGATAGGAGGTAAAGTGAATACGGGCTGAGGGAAATACTTTTATTCCTGACTAGTTTCGCCTGAGTGGCTTCTTCAATAGCTGCAAGAAGAATTCACTTACATTGTCCTTGACATCCCCCAAGAACATGTCAACAATGTGTCTTAGCTTCTCTTAATTTGTTGTTCACTTTCTCAGTACAAGACGCAAAGGTATTTTGACATTTGAAGATTCGGAAAACAAAAAGGCTTTAACCGAAGTCGTTTCTACTCAAACGAAGTCACAACAGTAGACGAAAACCGACAGAGTGTGAAGCGAGTTATACTTGATAACTTCTCCTTTGCGGTGAACCAATGTCCATCTGTTTTCTGACAGTCTCAGAGAGCCCATCTCGTTCCATTTGATGAAGAACAGAACGCGGACCAAATACTGATCCCTGTGACACACCACACTTGTCAGGACTAATTTATTATTTTTCCGTGTATTATCATTCCACTTCCATCTCTCATGTCTTGTTTAAGTGTTGCTATATGTATTTCCTTACTCACCTGGTGATTTCAATTTGTGGCTTTCGGTATGTCGTTAAAGATCTTTCATGAGACCAGGACAGATGAACGCAGCAGCTCTGCGAATACAAAATAAAATAAAATAGAAATTAAAATAAAATATGGGAAAGAAACCATCACTAGCCAAACCGACCCGACCCCCACCTCGAAAAAGAAGAAAAAATAATTTTGGGTTTTAGTCTCGTCCCCCCTCAAAAAAGAAAAGAAAAAAATAATTTCGGGTTTTAGCATCTCCCCCCTCAAAAAAAGAACATACATACATACATATACCAAGGCTTTTTCCCCCTTACCAGGGGGGTAGCCAAAAAGGACAAGGCACAAAAACATTCCCACCCATTTCATCCCCGAAAACACTCCACACTCCTCCACCCTCCCTCCCATCTTAGCACCTCCTAGATGACGGGTCATCAAAAAAAGAAGGAAAAAATAATAATTTCGGGTTTTAGTCTCTGCCCCCCCCCCCAAAAAAATCAGATTTTAGCCTCAGTTCCCGTTATGTTATAAACTGTTCAATTACCACTCGATCATTTTTTCCTACCCAACACAGCCGTATACCAGAAACTGCTGCCCGCTAATTCCTATCCAGCGTTTCCCATCACATTCGGCCAAAGCGCCCGCCCACGCCTCGCTATGTGTATACATTGTTGACTATGTGGAGAATGATGCGGCATTTGGTCCCCCTTTCTAAAGAAAGTATTGATCACTCATAGGTGATAAGCCAGGCAGCGATAACACACTCTCCCCTTCATCTCTGCTAGTTTCTCCTTGGTTTCAAGAGTCCTGATGCCTTTTCTTTCTCCCTTTACCCTTCTTGAAGTTGGATATTATTGCAAACTTACATTTGCAGGTCATCTTGCAAGATGAATATAAGAGAAATATTGCAGGAACACAAAGTAACAACCTCTCTAATGTCTACGTAGGTACTGAAGAGGCCTAGGTAGGAAGACAACACTCTGCGGGGAAGAGATGCCGTTTGTCGAATTTTATATAAAGAAAAAATTATTTTAATGATACCTCATTTTCTAGCGCACGTGTCACGTTATGATGCCAGGGTCATTTAAAAATGGCGTATGGGGTGGAAAGATTTTATTTAAAAAATAAAATCACCAAGTGTTACTTTCGGATAAGAATGACAGGGTGAGCGAATAAAACTGAAAAGTGAAATTTAAAAAATATTCGTGAAAAATTCACTGGGGTGGCTCCCCTTAACAAGCTATATAAATCGTTAGTTCGTCCACATTTGGAATATGCTCTTTCCGTATGGTCACCGAATCTCATTAAAGACACTGGCAGATTAGAACAACGACGAGCCACAAAACCCATTCCAAATATCAAAAATAAATCGTACAAAAATCGACTAAAACATATGAATCTGTTTTCCTTAAAAAAGTGTAGACTCAGAGGTGACTTGATACAGGTCTTTAAGATTCTAAAGGGAATTGACAATAATCAAAAGTGACAACATTTTCACATTGAATGACAATCAGACAAGAAACAATGGTCTCAGACTGTCCGGAAATAATCTAATTTGGAAGTGGGTAGAATCAACTTCGCCAACCGTGTAGTTAATGAATGAAATACACTTTCTGCAGAGGCAGTGCAATGTAATTCGGTTAGAAGCTTTAAGAATCATTTAGATAAACACCTAAGCAAGATGCTGTAATGACTCATTTATTTTATATTGTTTGTTTTGTTATCATTTGTCATTTGTTTATTACTATTTGCTTGATTCATAACTATCATTAGTTATATATCAATTTAATATTATTTACTATTTACCTGTTTGTTTATTATTTCATTATACCTATGTATTTATCTATCTTATTTATTATGTGGTGATTGGTTTGACGACACCACCAACACCATCACCACTGGTTGCTACTAGAGGTTGATACTAGTACAGTGATACTAGTCGATACTAGTTTTCGTCATCGCATCGCGCGAGGGGCATGACGCATCGCACGCTGGGCCCTTATCGAGCCATAAAAACACTATCGAGCCATATGCTATTCTGCTGAAGTTTGCAGTTCTGAAATGGACACGTGATGGGATGTTTACGAAAAGGGCATATGTTCCCATTGGTCATTTGTGGTATACAGAGAAAATCTTAACCAATCATAATAAGTTGTAGGAGGAGCCTATAGCATCCAGAGGTTCCCTTATAGCCAGCAATAGTGTAAATTTCAGTCTTCAGTCTTCTCTCTTAAGAACATAACAACAGTGTCAAGTTCAGGCATATCTGAAATCAAGTTATTATCAATTAGTCTATTCGTGAATTGAGTAGTGCATCATGAACCTTGAAGCATCCTCGCAAACCAGAGAAAGGTCTGTACAAATTATGTCATAGTCCAGCCTCCCACACCCGCACACCGTACACATCACAGTGATTCACTATATATTTTGAATATAAATTAATATCACATAATAATAAAAGTCACATACTTAGGAAACATTAGTCTCATTCACCACCAAATGTGAAGTGATAATTTCTTAAACATACGTTTGTTCGTGTTCCTTGTTATTCTAGTTATCTTGGCCACAGTTACCACTTACATATACTTATTCATATTTATTCGTAAACAAGGAGCACGACGATTATTTACATTATTATAGTTTTTAGTTATTCATTTATTTGTCATTATTATGATTTTTTCGCATCCGACCTAGATATGGACCAAAAGGTCTCCTGTTGGAATGCTTCGCCTTTGTAATCCTTTGTATCTCTCCCGCATGAAGTGGAAAGTGAAAAACCCCTTGTAAGGCAACTCCTCTCAGTTGCAGTAATCCACTGGGATTTTTAGGCCGGTGTTTGGGTCACCTCCCCGCCTGATCAGGGCGGTCGGGAAGCAACACAAGAAGCATGCAGAGGGTCCCAGGAATCGAACTCACGACCACCTGTTCATGAGTTCGACACGGAATTCGGATATTGTGAAAGGTGATTCTGACTTCAGTGAGGACAACAGTGGACGGAATATTGTGGAGAATCACGTGATTCAAACTGAGTAACAAAGGAATTAGAGACACTGAGATTTCAGCTTCCCATAGACTAGGAAAACGACAACAGGACGGTACCCAGAATGTCATTGTCAGATTTATATCAAGGAAGACGAAAGTACACGTACTGAAGAACGCCAAGACATTGAAGGGGACGGGAATTTACGTCAACGAGCATTTGACCAAACGGAACGGAGAGATAGCCAGAGCCACAGGCGACCTGAGGAAGGAAGTCAAGCTACTATCGACGTGGACCAGGGACTGCAAGGGCTTTGTCAAGAGCAATGACCAAAAGGTATTTCAGGTAAGTAGCCTTCATCAGTTATCACACTTTTAAATTATAACTTTACCTTTTCATAATATGATTATCTTCTTGATCTGCTGATTCTTTAAGTCTTTTACCATAACCATAATCACCTCTACAAACACAAAACTAAACAAAACAAACACCTGTTCTTCCTGTCTAACCTTTGTCCCAAAGAATCACTTGACATGTTCAATCTGTCATCATTTAGTTCACTCTATGTGCGCAAATGTTCCTGCAAAATCTGTCAAAAATAACAATAATACATTCAAAAACTGGTTCTGCTCAGACTGTTCAAAAATATTTCCCTTTCATGCCACGTCTGACACAGAAATTGAAATATTGTATTCCTCAATATGACATGCAACAAAACACCCAGATGTATACAACGCTATTGACAAGTACAAAATGCCAGACAAAGAATTTACGATATTTAATCACAGTAACACTCCAATTGATCCTGAATTAAACATTTTACTCGAAGCTAAGAAAAGACTGCAATTACTCCATACACCGTTAATCGTCAGCTCCACAAGGGCGCTGGAGACTAAATACGTCAAAAACACGAATTTGTAAGCATTGTTATGAGTAATTTTAACAAATGTTGCCCAGGGAGAGAAGTGGAAATAAAATCAAACAATAAAAATTCAAAACTCTTTGTTTACTAACAGCCGAACGCATGTCGAAAGAAAAATCAACTCTAAAAGAAATTCATTTGAAGTGAGTCCACGACTGACGAAATCATATACAAAATGTACACAAACAAACTGACAACAATCCTACACTATGACACACTGTTTGAAAATAATAAAGTTAATATAATAAAAAAAAATGGGAAGTGATAAACAACTTAGCCAAGCCAAAAAGTAAAAATCCCGACGAATATAAAGACCTTATTAAAAAAAAGGCAAAACAAATAAGATGTAGCAAATTGATTTCATGATTTCCTCTCCCACGTAGGACCTAACCTTGTGAAACAAATAAAATCAACTAATCAGTTGAACCAAGGGCATGGTTCATTAAATTCCACGCTACAAAGCCCTCTGTAAGGGGGCTCCCGATAAGGGGGTAGTGTGTGACGTTCAACCATATCATCATCATCAATCAAACTTATGAGACTTTTATGAAACAACGAATCAATAACACAGTTTTTAAAACCCGTCACCGAAGACGAGTTTATGAATCCCGTTCCATCAATGCAAAGCAAGAAATCGCTTGATTATCTAGGAATTAATATGAGCCTCGTAAAGCAAATCATGTCAAACATTAAAAAAAAGAAAAAATTAGCAATATGCAATAGATAATTGAGCAAGGAATATTCCTAGATGCTATGAAAACAACAAAAGTAGTTCCGATATTTAAATCAAGCGACAAATCTAGCTATACAGAGAAAGAAGGAGGAGGAGGAGGAGGAGCAGGAGGAGGAGGAGGAGGAGAGGAGGAGGAGGAGGAGGAGGAGGAGGAGGAGAAGGACGGAGGAGGGGAGGAGGAGAAGGACGAGGAGGAAGATGATGATGAGAATGAAGAAGAAAAGCACTGATGACATTTTTGAGAAAAGTGCAAAGAGAAGGAGGAGGAGGAGGAGGAAGAATATGATGAGAAGGAAGAGGAAAAGAACTGGTGACCTCTTTGAGAAAAGTGCAGAGAGAAGGAGGAGGAGGAGGCAGACAAGGAGGAAGATCAAGAAAAGGTGAAGGAGGAGGAAGATGATGAGAAGGAAGAGGAAAAGAACAGATGACCTTTTTGAGAAAATTGCAAAGAGGAGGAGGAGGAGGAGGAAGACAAGAAGGAAGATGAGAAAAGGCGGAGGAGGAGGAGGAAGTAGCAGCAGTAGTAGAAGAAGAAGAAGAAATAGTAGTAGCATTAGTAGTAGTAGCAATAGTAGTGGTAGTAGATGTACTAGAAGAAGTAGTAGTAGTAATAGCAGTGGTGGTATTAGTAAGAGTGGCAGTAGTTGTAGCAAACGCATTAATGTTTCCTCGTATTCGAATTGTTAGCCTGTTTTACTCAGGTATTTTTTAGTCACTAGTTCCCAGAAAACATACACATACACACACACACACACAAAATATATATATATATATATATATATATATATATATATATTATATATATATATATATATATATATATATATATATATATATATATACTGTATATATATATATATCGCCTTTACTAATTCAAGGTGTCATAACTATTCACGGCTGGAAGGGGCCCGTGAAGTTTAACTCTCACAACAATTATATCTGCCAGAGTTGTATCTAAGTGTATTCTATGATAAGTTGTGGTTGCGAACGTTATTATTTAGTGTCTATTGCCTTGTTGGAGACGAAGTAAAGTGATCAATTGCTGTCGCCTCACTGGTGAGATTCTGATGTCCTGGGCAGTCAAGCTACATCAGAATTTAAACTCGTTACAATATTAATTAGTTGTGTGTGTGTGTGTGTGTGTGTGTGTGTGTGTGTATGTATATTATCTTTTGGTATTATTAATGTGAGTGATTAAGTTAAATATTAGTTCAAACTTCATTAAAAATTGTTTGATTAGGCCATTGCTCTACCGATATTGATATACATGGCGCTATACAGAAGGAAGTGAACACACAAATACACTATATATATATATGTGTGTGTGTGTGTGTGTGTATACACACACAGACACACACACACACACACACACACACACACACACACATATATATATATATATATATATATATATTTATATATATATATATATATATGTACATTTATTCACATACAACTTATGTTTATAAGCTTTGTACACACTTGAGTACCGCACCAAAACATATCTAGGATGCTCTCGCAAAGTCAAGAGGCAGATGCCTTTGCTTGTCACCTGTGTCTATTTTTGGCCCAGGCCCAAGCCCAGGCCGATGCCGAGGCCCAGGCTCAGGCCAAGCAAAGGCCCAGGCCCAGGCAGAGGCCCAGGCTCAGGCCAAGGCCCAGGTCCAGGCCATGGCCCAGGCCGAGGCCCAGGGCCAGGACCAGGCTGAGGCCCAGGCCGAGGCTCAGGCAGAGGCCCAGGCCCAGGCCACGTCCCAGGCCGAGGCCCAGGACCAGGCCCAAGCCCAGGCCCAGACCCAGGCCAAGGCCTAGACGAGCCGAGGCCCAGTCTCAGGCTCAGGCTAATGCCAAGGCCCAGGCCCAGGCTTAGGCCTAGGCTTAGGCCGAGACCCAGGCCCAGGCAGTGGACCAGGCCCAGGTTCAGCCAGGGGCTCAGGCCCAGGCTCAGGCAGAGACCTAGACCTAGGCTAGAGCCGAGGCCCAGGCCGAGCCCCAGGACCAGGACCATGCCGAGGCACAGGCCATGATCCAGGCTCAACCTCAGACTCAGGCTCAAGCCGAGGCCGAGGTCCAGGACCAGGACCAGGACAAGACTCAGGCCCAGGCATAGACCCAGGACAATGCTCAGGCCCAGGCGAGGGGAGGCGAGCAGAGGGTTAGGTCCAGGTGAGGGGAGGCGAGCCGAGGACCAGGCCCAGGCCGAAGCCGAGACCCATGCTCAGGCTCAAGCCCAGGCGAGGTGAGCTGAGGCCCAGGTCTAGGCAAGTCGAGGCGAGCCGAGCCGAGGCCCAACCCAAGGCCTAGACAAGGTTAGCCGAGACCCAGTCCCAGACTCAGACTCATGTGAGCCGAGGCTCAGGACCAGGCGAGTCGAGCCGAGGCCCAGGTCCAGACTTAGACCCAGACCCAGGCCCAGGCAAGGCGAGCCGAGGCCCAGGCCGAGTCCGAGGTCAGGCGATCTGAGGCCCAAGCCCAGGCCCAGGCGAGGCGAGCCGAGACACAGGCCCGGGCCCAGGCACAGGTCCAGGCGAGTCGAGGCGAGCAGAGGCCCAGCCCAGGCTTCGGCGATGCGAGCCGAGGACCAGGCCCAGGCCCAGGCCCAGCCGCTGCGCGCCGAGGCTCAAGCCTAGCCCTAGGTACGGCACGCCCAGAACCAGGCCTAGGTCTAGGCCCTGGCGAGGCGAGCCGAGGCTCAGGCCCACTCCGAGGTGAGGCGAGCCGAGGCTCAGGACCAGACCAAGGCAAGGCGAGTCGAGGCCCAGGTCCAGGCACAGGTGAGGCGAGATGAAACCCAAGCCCAGGGTGAGACGAGGACCAAGCCCAGGCCCAGGCCCAGGCGAGGCAAACCGATGCCCAAGCCCTCAATCAGGCCAAGGACCAGGCGAGGCGAGACGAGTCGAGGCTCAGGCCCAGGACAAGGCGAGGCGAGCCCAGTCCCGGGGAGTCCAGGCGAGCCAAGGCGAGGTCAGGCGAGGCCTCAGCTCGCCTCTCCTCACCTGGGCTTGGGCCTTGGCCTCGGCTCGCCCCGCTTGGGCTTGGGCCTGGGCCTCGTCTCGCCTCGCCTCGGTCTGGGCCTGGGCCTCGCCTCAACTCGCCTTGCCTCGCCTAGGCCTGTGCCTGGGCCTAGGCCTGGATTTTTGGTTCGGCTCGCCTCACCTCGCCTGTGCCTGGGATTCGGCTCGTCTCGTATCGGCCTGTGCCTGGACCTCGGCTCACCGCTCCTCGCCTGGGTCTGGACCCGGGCCTGAGCCTAGGCCGCGGCCCGCCTCGCCTTGTCCTGCGCCTGGGCCTCGACTCGCCTCGGCGTTGGCCTAGGCCTCGGATTCGGCTCGCCTCGCCTCAGACTGGGTTTGGGCCTCGGCTCGCCTCGCCTAGACATGGGACTGGCCCTCGGATCGCCTAGGCCTTGACTTGCCTCGCTTGAGCATGGGCTTGGGCCTCGCCTCGCCTCGCCTCGGCATGGGCCTGGGTCTGGGCCTCGGCCTGTGCTTGGGCCTGGGTCTCGGCTCGCCTCGCCTCGGCATGGGCCTGGGATCGCTTCACCTTGGCCTGGGCCTTAGCCTGGGCCTCGGCGTGTGTTTGGGCCTGGGCCTCGAACCTCGGCTTGACTGGTTTGGTCCTGAGCATGGGCCTGAGCCTGGGCCTGAGCCTGGGACTTGGCCTTGGCTAGCATCGCCTAGGCCTCGGCTGAGGGGAGACCCAGGCTGAGGCGAGGCGAGACGAGACGAGCCAATTCCTAGGCCAAGACCCAGGCCGAAGCCGAGGAAGACGCCAAAGCAAGGCTATTCCATGACCCTGGTCCAGACCCAGACTCAGCTAGAAGACGAGGCAAAGGCGAGCCGAGGCCGATGGTGAGGCGAGGCGAGCTGAGGCCCACGCCCATGCCCATGCCCAGCCGAAGGGAGGCGAGCCGAGGCCCAGGCATAGGCCCAAGCCCAGGCCCTGGTGAGGCGAGGCGAGGCGAGCCAAGGCCCATGCCCATGCCCAGGCGAGGGGAGGCGAGCTGAGGCCTAGGTCCAGGTCGAGTTGGGGGGAGCCGAGACCCAACGGAGGCCGAGGTGAGGCGAGCCGAGGCCCAGGCGAGACGAGGCGAAGCGAGGCCCAGGACCAGGTCGAGGCGAAGCGAACCGAGGCGAGGCGAGGCCCAGGACCAGGTCGAGGCGAAGCGAACCGAGGCCTAGTACGATGCGATGCGAACTTAGAACCAGGCCCAGGCAAAGTGAGGGAAGGAGATCCGAGGCCCAGACCCAGGCTGAGGCGATGCAAGTCGAGGCCCTTGCTCAGGCCCATGCTCTGTCAAAGCGAGGCGAAACCCAGACCCAGGCCGAGGAGATGCGAGGCGAGACCCAGGCCCAGGGTGAAGCAAGGTGAGCCATAGGCCCGGCCCAGGGGAAGTGAGCCAAGGCCCAGGCACATGTCGAGGCGAAGCGAACCGAGGTGAGGCCCAGGACCAGACTGAGGAGATGCGAGTCAGGGCCCAGACCCAGGCCGAAGCAAGGTGAGCCATAGCTCAGGCAAAGGCCCAGGGGAGGCGAGCCAAGGCCCAGACACATGCCGAGGCGAGACGAGGCTAGGCGAGGCAAGGCGATCCCAGACCCAGGGCGAGGCTAGGCGAGCCGAGGCCCAGGGTCATTCCCAGGCGAGATGAGCTGAGGCCCAGGTCCAGGTCCAGGTCTAGACAAAGCGAGCCGAGGCCCAAACCCAGTCCGAGGCGAGGCGAACCGATGTCGAGGCCCAGGCACAGGCCCAGATGAGGCGAGGTGAGGCACAGGCCCAGGTCTAGGCGAGGCGAACAGAGGCCCAAACCCAGTCCGAGGTGATGCGAGCCGAGGCCCAGACCCAGACCGAAGTGAGGCGAGCCGAGGCCCAGGTCCAGGATAAGGCGATGCGAGCCGAGGTTCAGGGCCAGTCGAGGCGAGGTGAGCCGAGGCCCAGGACCAGCCCCAGGGCAAGTGAGGCGAGCCGAGGCTTAGGCCCAGCAGAGGAAACGCGAACCGAGACCAAGACCCAGGCATGGAGAGACGAGCCGAGGCCCAGACCGATGCGAGGCAGGCCCAGGCTCAGGCCGAGGAGAGGCGAGCCGAGGCCCATGCCCAAACACAAGCCAAGGCGAGGCGAGCCGAGGTGAGGCACAGGCCCTGGTCTAGGCGAGGCGAGCAAAAGGTCCAAACCCAGGCCGAGGCGAGGCAAGCCGATGCCGAGGCCCAGACCCAGGCGAGGCGAGCCAAATCCGAGGCCCAGGCCCAGGTGAGGCGAGGCGAACAGAGGTCCAAACCCAGTCCGAGGTGATGCGAGCCAAGGCCCAAGCCCAGTCCGAGGCGAGGCGAGCCGAGGCTCAGGCCCAGACCCAGGCGAGGAGAGTCAAACTGAGGCCCAGGGCGATGCGAGGCGGTCCGAGGACGAGGCCCAGGCTAAGGCCCAGGCGAAGGTGAGGCGATCCCAGGGCCATGCCGAGGCGAGCCGAGACCCAGGCCCAAGCACAGGCCGAGGCCCAGACACAGCCCCAGCCCCATGTTGAGGCGAGGCGAGCCGAGACCCAGTCTCATGCCGAGGCAAGGCGAGCCGAGGCCCAAGCCCAGGCCGAGTCGAAGCGAGCCAAGGCCCAGGCCCATGCTCAGGCGAGGCGAGCCAAAGCCCAGGCCCATGCTCAGGCGAGGCGAACCGAGGCCCAAACCTAGTCTGAGTCTGGGCCTGGGCCTGGGCCTTGGCTCGCCTGGACTCGCCCGAGCTTGGGCTCGTCTCGCCTTAACGTGGACCTGGGCCTCGCCTCGCCTCGCATC